>NC_080718.1:29483156-29505656 GCF_019097595.1 Hemibagrus wyckioides | reverse complement strand
GTGTCTGTGTGTTTGTCTGTGTGTGTGTGTGTCTGTGTGTGTGTGTGTGTGTGTGTGTATCAGTCAGAGGTGAAGCTGGAAGTTGAAGTTCTCCACATCTTCAGGACAGAGGAGTTTACACTGCTGTGTGTTTCTCAGTAACATGACCAGCTGAGATTATTCTCTTATTAACCTGAAGAGAGAGAATAAAGAGAGACTGCTGAGGGGATGAGTGTTTATAGCTGAAGAGAGAGAGAATAAAGAGAGACTGCTGAGGGGATGAGTGTTTATAGCTGAAGAGAGAGAGAATAAAGAGAGACTGCTGAGGGGATGAGTGTTTATAGCTGAAGAGAGAGAGAATAAAGAGAGACTGCTGAGGGGATGAGTGTTTATAGCTGAAACGAGAGAGAATAAAGAGAGACTGCTGAGGGGATGAGTGTTTATAGCTGAAGAGAGAGAGAATAAAGAGAGACTGCTGAGGGGATGAGTGTTTATAGCTGAAACGAGAGAGAATAAAGAGAGACAGCTGAGGGGATGAGTGTTTATAGCTGAAGAGAAAGAGAATAAAGAGAGACAGCTGAGGGGATGAGTGTTTATAGCTGAAGAGAAAGAGAATAAAGAGAGACAGCTGAGGGGATGAGTGTTTATAGCTGATAGAACACCAGGCACTACATGTTTCTTTTGTATCTAAAACAGATAAAACATTAGGATGTGTTTTAATAGATAAATATCTAACAGTGATTTAGGAAGTGCTGAGTATGTGATCTTTCTCTCTCTCTCTCTCTCTCTCTCTCTCTCTCTCTCTCTCTCTTTCCCTCTCTCTCACACACACACACACACACACACTGTCAGATAAACACAATTCACCTTGAATCAGAATATAATGTTTATTTAACCGAGAGTTAAAAACTGCATGTGGGTCAGATCAGGAAATCAGGACACGCAATGTTACACAACACACACAACTGCTCGATATTTAAAATATAATGAATCTACACACACAATAGTTTACAATTACAACAAACTGTTTCTTTGTTTGTTTGTTTGTTTACCAGTTACTCCAGATTCTTCTTGTTTTTTTCTAGTTTAAAATGTCCTGATCGCTGCACCAGGTAACAATGATGGAGTTGTGTAATACCTGGAGTTGTGTAATAATAAGAGTTGTGCAATCTGATGTGAACTTATCTAAACTTCCAGCAGGTGTGCTCCAGGTTCTTCAGGTTGGTTGGATATTGTTTTCAGATCAGACTCTGCTGCAGAAGTTTAGTGAGACTCAGATCTGGACTTTGACTTGACCACTGGAGAACATTAACGTTTTTGCTGCATTGCTTTGCTCTCATGTCTGGGGTCGTCATCCTGCTAAAATGTGAAGGGTTAAGGCTAATATCTTCTTGTTGGTCACTTCATCTGTACTGCCTCCAATTATGAAAATAAGCCCAGGTTCTGAGGACAGAAAGTGTTCCAGGAGCAGAATGCTGCAAACACCATGTGTCACTGTAAAGACCGTGTTATTGGAGGTGTTGCCTGTGTTATTGGAGGTGTTGCCTGTGTTATTGGAGGTGTGGTCTGAGGTGTGGCATGCGTTATTGGAGGTGTGGTCTGAGGTGTTACCTGCGTTATTGGAGGTGTGGCCTGCATTATTGGAGATGTGGCCTGCAATATTGGAGGTGTGGCCTGCATTGCTAGAGGCATGGCCTGTGTTATTGGAGGTGTGGCCTATGTTATTGGAGGTGTGGTCTGCGTTATTGGAGGTGTTACCTGTGTTATTGGAGGTGTGGCCTGCGTTGGGGTTGTACCACACAGT
The DNA here is from genome assembly GCF_019097595.1 of Hemibagrus wyckioides. Taxonomy (NCBI): domain Eukaryota; kingdom Metazoa; phylum Chordata; class Actinopteri; order Siluriformes; family Bagridae; genus Hemibagrus; species Hemibagrus wyckioides. The sequence continues at coordinate 29,503,873 of NC_080718.1, read as the reverse complement.
GAATGGTAGTGTTGTGTATATAGTGTTGTATATGTGGTGTTGTGCATATAGTGTTGTGTATGTGGTGTTGTGTATATAGTGTTGTGTATGTGGTGTTGTGTATATAGTGTTGTGTATGTGGTGTTGTGTATGCAGTGTTGTGTATGTGGTGTTGTGTATATAGTGTTGTGTATGTAGTGTTGTGTGTGTAGTGTTGTATATATTGTTGTGTATGTGGTGTTGTGTATATAGTGTTGTGTATGTGGTGTTGTGTATATAGTGTTGTGTATGTGGTGTTGTGTATATAGTGTTGTGTATGTGGTGTTGTGTATATAGTGTTGTGTATGTGGTGTTGTGTATGCAGTGTTGTGTGTGTAGTGTTGTATATATTGTTGTGTATGTGGTGTTGTGTATATAGTGTTGTGTATATAGTGTTGTGTGTGTAGTGTTGTATATATTGTTGTGTATGTGGTGTTGTGTATATAGTGTTGTGTGTGTAGTGTTGTGTATATAGTGTTGTGTATGTGGTGTTGTGTGTGTAGTGTTGTGTATATAGTGTTGTGTATGTGGTGTTGTGTGTGTAGTGTTGTGTATATAGTGTTGTGTTGTGTGTGTAGTGTTGTATATAGTGTTGTGTATGTAGTGTTGTGTATATAGTTTTGTGTATATAGTGTTGTGTATGCGGTGTTGTGTATATAGAGTTGTGTATGCAGTGTTGTGTATATAGTGTTGCGTATGCGGTGTTGTGTATATAGTGTTGTGTATGTGGTGTTGTGTATATAGTGTTGTGTATGTGGTGTTGTGTGTGTAGTGTTGTGTATATAGTGTTGTGTATGTGGTGTTGTGTATGCAGTGTTGTGTATATAGTGTTGTGTATATAGTGTTGTGTATGTGGTGTTGTGTATGCAGTGTTGTGTATATAGTGTTGTGTATATAGTGTTGTGTATGTGGTGTTGTGTATGCAGTGTTGTGTATATAGTGTTGTGTATGCAGTGTTGTGTATATAGTGTTGTGTATGTGGTGTTGTGTATATAGTGTTGTGTATATAGTGTTGTGTATGTGGTGTTGTGTATGCAGTGTTGTGTATATAGTGTTGTGTATGTAGTGTTGTGTATATAGTGTTGTGTATGCGGTGTTGTGTATATAGTGTTGTGTATGTGGTGTTGTGTATGCAGTGTTGTGTATATAGTGTTGTGTATGTGGTGTTGTGTGTGTAGTGTTGTGTATATAGTGCTGTGTATGTGGTGTTGTGTGTGTAGTGTTGTGTATATAGTGTTGTGTATGTGGTGTTGTGTATGCAGTGTTGTGTATATAGTGTTGTGTATGTAGTGTTGTGTATATAGTGTTGTGTATGCGGTGTTGTGTATATAGTGTTGTGTATGTGGTGTTGTGTATGCAGTGTTGTGTATATAGTGTTGTGTATGTAGTGTTGTGTATATAGTGTTGTGTATGCGGTGTTGTGTATATAGTGTTGTGTATGTGGTGTTGTGTATGCAGTGTTGTGTATATAGTGTTGTGTATGTGGTGTTGTGTGTGTAGTGTTGTGTATATAGTGCTGTGTATGTGGTGTTGTGTGTGTAGTGTTGTGTATATAGTGTTGTGTATGTGGTGTTGTGTATGCAGTGTTGTGTATATAGTGTTGTGTATGTAGTGTTGTGTATATAGTGTTGTGTATGCGGTGTTGTGTATATAGTGTTGTGTATGTGGTGTTGTGTATGCAGTGTTGTGTATATAGTGTTGTGTATGTGGTGTTGTGTATATAGTGTTGTGTATATAGTGTTGTGTATGTGGTGTTGTGTATGCAGTGTTGTGTATATAGTGTTGTGTATGTAGTGTTGTGTATATAGTGTTGTGTATGCGGTGTTGTGTATATAGTGTTGTGTATGTGGTCTTGTGTGTGTAGTGTTGTGTATATAGTGTTGTGTATGTGGTGTTGTGTATGCAGTGTTGTGTATATAGTGTTGTGTATGTGGTGTTGTGTATATAGTGTTGTGTATGTGGTGTTGTGTATGTAGTGTTGTGTATGTGGTGTTGTGTATGCAGCGTTGTGTATATAGTGTTGTGTATGTGGTGTTTTGTGTGTGTAGTGTTGTGTGTGTAGTGTTGTGTATATAGTGTTGTGTATGTGGTGTTGTGTATGTGGTGTTGTGTATATAGTGTTGTGTATATAGTGTTGTGTATGCGGTGTTGTGTATATAGTGTTGTGTATATAGTGTTGTGTATGCGGTGTTGTGTATGTAGTGTTGTGTATATAGTGTTGTGTATGTGGTGTTGTGTATATAGTGTTGTGTATGTGGTGTTGTGTGTGTAGTGTTGTGTATATAGTGTTGTGTATGTGGTGTTGTGTATATAGTGTTGTGTATGTGGTGTTGTGTATGCAGTGTTGTGTATATAGTGTTGTGTATGTGGTGTTGTGTATATAGTGTTGTGTATATAGTGTTGTGTATGTGGTGTTGTGTATGCAGTGTTGTGTATATAGTGTTGTGTATGTAGTGTTGTGTATATAGTGTTGTGTATGCGGTGTTGTGTATATAGTGTTGTGTATGTGGTCTTGTGTGTGTAGTGTTGTGTATATAGTGTTGTGTATGTGGTGTTGTGTATGCAGTGTTGTGTATATAGTGTTGTGTATGTGGTGTTGTGTATATAGTGTTGTGTATGTGGTTTTGTGTGTGTAGTGTTGTGTATATAGTGTTGTGTATATAGCGTTGTGTATGTGGTGTTGTGTATGTGGTGTTGTGTATATAGTGTTGTGTATGCGGTGTTGTGTATATAGTGTTGTGTATGTGGTGTTGTGTATATAGTGTTGTGTATGTGGTGTTGTGTATGTGGTGTTGTGTATATAGTGTTGTGTATGTGGTGTTGTGTGTGTAGTGTTGTGTATATAGTGTTGTGTATGTGGTGTTGTGTGTGTAGTGTTGTGTATATAGTGTTGTGTATGTGGTGTTGTGTATATAGTGTTGTGTATGTGGTGTTGTGTGTGTAGTGTTGTGTATATAGTGTTGTGTATGTGGTGTTGTGTATGCAGTGTTGTGTATATAGTGTTGTGTATGTGGTGTTGTGTATATAGTGTTGTGTATATAGTGTTGTGTATGTGGTGTTGTGTATGCAGTGTTGTGTATATAGTGTTGTGTATGTAGTGTTGTGTATATAGTGTTGTGTATGCGGTGTTGTGTATATAATGTTGTGTATGTGGTGTTGTGTATATAGTGTTGTGTATATAGTGTTGTGTATGTGGTGTTGTGTATGTAGTGTTGTGTATATAGTGTTGTGTATGTAGTGTTGTGTATGCGGCGTTGTGTATATAGTGTTGTGTATGTGGTGTTGTGTGTGTAGTGTTGTGTGTGTAGTGTTGTGTATGCGGTGTTGTGTATATAGTGTTGTGTATATAGTGTTGTGTATGTGGTGTTGTGTATGTGGTGTTGTGTATATAGTGTTGTGTATGTGGTTTTGTGTGTGTAGTGTTGTGTATGCAGTGTTGTGTATATAGTGTTGTGTATATAGTGTTGTGTATATAGTGTTGTGTATGTGGTGTTGTGTATATAGTGTTGTGTATGCGGTGTTGTGTATATAGTGTTGTGTATGCGGTGTTGTGTATATAGTGTTGTGTATATAGTGTTGTGTATGTGGTGTTGTGTATATAATGTTGTGTATATAGTGTTGTGTATGTGGTTTTGTGTGTGTAGTGTTGTGTATGCAGTGTTGTGTATATAGTGTTGTGTATATAGTGTTGTGTATATAGTGTTGTGTATATAGTGTTGTATATATAGTGTTGTGTATGTGGTGTTGTGTATGTGGTGTTGTGTATATAGTGTTGTGTATGCGGTGTTGTGTATATAGTGTTGTGTATGTGGTGTTGTGTATATAGTGTTGTGTATGTGGTGTTGTGTATATAGTGTTGTGTATGTGGTGTTGTGTGTGTAGTGTTGTGTATATAGTGTTGTGTATGTGGTGTTGTGTGTGTAGTGTTGTGTATGTGGTGTTGTGTGTGTAGTGTTGTGTATATAGTGTTGTGTATGTGGTGTTGTGTATGTAGTGTTGTGTATGTGGTGTTGTGTATATAGTGTTGTGTATGTGGTGTTGTGTGTGTAGTGTTGTGTATATAGTGTTGTGTATGTGGTGTTGTGTGTGTAGTGTTGTGTATATAGTGTTGTGTATGTGGTGTTGTGTGTGTAGTGTTGTGTATATAGTGCTGTGTATGTGGTGTTGTGTGTGTAGTGTTGTGTATATAGTGTTGTGTATGTGGTGTTGTGTATGCAGTGTTGTGTATATAGTGTTGTGTATGTAGTGTTGTGTATATAGTGTTGTGTATGCGGTGTTGTGTATATAGTGTTGTGTATGTGGTGTTGTGTATGCAGTGTTGTGTATATAGTGTTGTGTATGTGGTGTTGTGTATGTAGTGTTGTGTATGTGGTGTTGTGTATGCAGCGTTGTGTATATAGTGTTGTGTATGTGGTGTTTTGTGTGTGTAGTGTTGTGTGTGTAGTGTTGTGTATATAGTGTTGTGTATGTGGTGTTGTGTATGTGGTGTTGTGTATATAGTGTTGTGTATATAGTGTTGTGTATGCGGTGTTGTGTATATAGTGTTGTGTATATAGTGTTGTGTATGTGGTGTTGTGTATGTAGTGTTGTGTATATAGTGTTGTGTATGTGGTGTTGTGTATATAGTGTTGTGTATGTGGTGTTGTGTGTGTAGTGTTGTGTATATAGTGTTGTGTATGTGGTGTTGTGTATATAGTGTTGTGTATGTGGTGTTGTGTATGCAGTGTTGTGTATATAGTGTTGTGTATGTGGTGTTGTGTATATAGTGTTGTGTATATAGTGTTGTGTATGTGGTGTTGTGTATGCAGTGTTGTGTATATAGTGTTGTGTATGTAGTGTTGTGTATATAGTGTTGTGTATGCGGTGTTGTGTATATAGTGTTGTGTATGTGGTCTTGTGTGTGTAGTGTTGTGTATATAGTGTTGTGTATGTGGTGTTGTGTATGCAGTGTTGTGTATATAGTGTTGTGTATGTGGTGTTGTGTATGCAGTGTTGTGTATATAGTGTTGTGTATATAGTGTTGTGTATGTGGTGTTGTGTATACAGTGTTGTGTATATAGTGTTGTGTATGTGGTGTTGTGTATATAGTGTTGTGTATGTGGTGTTGTGTATATAGTGTTGTGTATGTGGTGTTGTGTGTGTAGTGTTGTGTATATAGTGTTGTGTATGTGGTGTTGTGTATGCAGTGTTGTGTATATAGTGTTGTGTATATAGTGTTGTGTATGTGGTGTTGTGTATGCAGTGTTGTGTATATAGTGTTGTGTATATAGTGTTGTGTATGTGGTGTTGTGTATGTGGTGTTGTGTATATAGTGTTGTGTATGTGGTGTTGTGTGTGTAGTGTTGTGTATATAGTGTTGTGTATGTGGTGTTGTGTGTGTAGTGTTGTGTATATAGTGTTGTGTATGTGGTGTTGTGTATATAGTGTTGTGTATGTGGTGTTGTGTGTGTAGTGTTGTGTATATAGTGTTGTGTATGTGGTGTTGTGTATGCAGTGTTGTGTATATAGTGTTGTGTATGCAGTGTTGTGTATATAGTGTTGTGTATGTGGTGTTGTGTATGCAGTGTTGTGTATATCGTGTTGTGTATGTGGTGTTGTGTATATAGTGTTGTGTATATAGTGTTGTGTATGTGGTGTTGTGTATGCAGTGTTGTGTATATAGTGTTGTGTATGTAGTGTTGTGTATATAGTGTTGTGTATGCGGTGTTGTGTATATAATGTTGTGTATGTGGTGTTGTGTATATAGTGTTGTGTATATAGTGTTGTGTATGTGGTGTTGTGTATATAGTGTTGTGTATGTAGTGTTGTGTATGTGGTGTTGTGTATGCAGCGTTGTGTATATAGTGTTGTGTATGTGGTGTTTTGTGTGTGTAGTGTTGTGTGTGTAGTGTTGTGTATGCGGTGTTGTGTATATAGTGTTGTGTATATAGTGTTGTGTATGTGGTGTTGTGTATGTGGTGTTGTGTATATAGTGTTGCGTATGCGGTGTTGTGTGTGTAGTGTTGTGTATGCGGTGTTGTGTATATAGTGTTGTGTATATAGTGTTGTGTATATAGTGTTGTGTATGTGGTGTTGTGTATATAGTGTTGTGTATGTGGTGTTGTGTATATAGTGTTGCGTATGCGGTGTTGTGTATATAGTGTTGTGTATGTGGTGTTGTGTATATAGTGTTGTGTATATAGTGTTGTGTATATAGTGTTGTGTATGTGGTGTTGTGTGTGTAGTGTTGTGTATGCAGTGTTGTGTATATAGTGTTGTGTATGCGGTGTTGTGTATATAGTGTTGTGTATATAGTGTTGTATATATAGTGTTGTGTATGTGGTGTTGTGTATGTGGTGTTGTGTATATAGTGTTGTGTATGCGGTGTTGTGTATATAGTGTTGTGTATGTGGTGTTGTGTATATAGTGTTGTGTATGTGGTGTTGTGTATATAGTGTTGTGTATGTGGTGTTGTGTATGCGGTGTTGTGTATATAGTGTTGTGTATGTGGTGTTGTGTATATAGTGTTGTGTATGTGGTGTTGTGTATATAGTGTTGTGTATGTAGTGTTGTGTATGCGGCGTTGTGTATGTAGTGTTGTGTATGTGGTGTTGTGTATATAGTGTTGTGTATGTGGTGTTGTGTGTGTAGTGTTGTGTATATAGTGTTGTGTATGTGGTGTTGTGTGTGTAGTGTTGTGTATATAGTGTTGTGTATGTGGTGTTGTGTGTGTAGTGTTGTGTATATAGTGCTGTGTATGTGGTGTTGTGTGTGTAGTGTTGTGTATATAGTGTTGTGTATGTGGTGTTGTGTATGCAGTGTTGTGTATATAGTGTTGTGTATATAGTGTTGTGTATATAGTGTTGTGTATGCGGTGTTGTGTATATAGTGTTGTGTATGTGGTGTTGTGTATATAGTGTTGTGTATATAGTGTTGTGTATGTGGTGTTGTGTATGTAGTGTTGTGTATGTGGTGTTGTGTATGCAGCGTTGTGTATATAGTGTTGTGTATGCGGTGTTGTGTATATAGTGTTGTGTATGTGGTGTTGTGTATATAGTGTTGTGTATATAGTGTTGTGTATGTGGTTTTGTGTGTGTAGTGTTGTGTATGTAGTGTTGTGTATATAGTGTTGTGTATGCGGTGTTGTGTATATAGTGTTGTGTATATAGAGTTGTGTATGCGGTGTTGTGTATATAGTGTTGTGTATATAGTGTTGTGTATGTGGTGTTGTGTATATAATGTTGTGTATATAGTGTTGTGTGTGTAGTGTTGTGTATATAGTGTTGGGTATGTGGTGTTGTGTATATAGTGTTGTGTATGTGGTGTTGTGTATGCAGTGTTGTGTATATAGTGTTGTGTATGTGGTGTTGTGTATATAGTGTTGTGTATATAGTGTTGTGTATGTGGTGTTGTGTATGCAGTGTTGTGTATATAGTGTTGTGTATGTAGTGTTGTGTATATAGTGTTGTGTATGCGGTGTTGTGTATATAGTGTTGTGTATGTGGTGTTGTGTGTGTAGTGTTGTGTATATAGTGTTGTGTATGTGGTGTTGTGTATGCAGTGTTGTGTATATAGTGTTGTGTATGTGGTGTTGTGTATGCAGTGTTGTGTATATAGTGTTGTGTATATAGTGTTGTGTATGTGGTGTTGTGTATGCAGTGTTGTGTATATAGTGTTGTGTATGTGGTGTTGTGTATATAGTGTTGTGTATGCGGTGTTGTGTATATAGTGTTGTGTATGTGGTGTTGTGTGTGTAGTGTTGTGTATATAGTGTTGTGTATGTGGTGTTGTGTATGCAGTGTTGTGTATATAGTGTTGTGTATATAGTGTTGTGTATGTGGTGTTGTGTATGCAGTGTTGTGTATATAGTGTTGTGTATGCAGTGTTGTGTATATAGTGTTGTGTATGTGGTGTTGTGTATATAGTGTTGTGTATATAGTGTTGTGTATGCGGTGTTGTGTATATAGTGTTGTGTATGTGGTGTTGTGTATATAGTGTTGTGTATATAGTGTTGTGTATGCGGTGTTGTGTATATAGTGTTGTGTATGTGGTGTTGTGTAGTGTTGTGTAGTGTTGTGTATGTGGTGTTGTGTAGTGTTGTGTTGTGTTGTGTATGTGGTGTTGTGTTGTGTATGTGGTGTTGTGTATGTGGTGTAGTGTTGTGTATGTGGTGTAGTGTTGTGTATGTGGTGTAGTGTTGTGTATGTGGTGTTGTGTATGTAGTGTTGTGTAGTGTTGTGTAGTGTTGTGTATGTGATGTTGTGTATGTGGTGTTGTGTAGTGTTGTGTAGTGTTGTGTATGTGGTGTTGTGTAGTGTTGTGTATGTGATGTTGTGTATGTGGTGTTGTGTATGCAGTGTTGTGTATATAGTGTTGTGTATGCGGTGTTGTGTATATAGTGTTGTGTATGTGGTGTTGTGTATATAGTGTTGTGTATGCGGTGTTGTGTATATAGTGTTGTGTATGCGGTGTTGTGTATATAGTGTTGTGTATGTGGTGTTGTGTAGTGTTGTGTATGTGGTGTTGTGTAGTGTTGTGTTGTGTTGTGTATGTGGTGTTGTGTATGTGGTGTAGTGTTGTGTATGTGGTGTAGTGTTGTGTATGTGGTGTTGTGTAGTGTTGTGTATGTAGTGTTGTGTAGTGTTGTGTAGTGTTGTGTATGTGATGTTGTGTATGTGGTGTTGTGTAGTGTTGTGTAGTGTTGTGTATGTGGTGTTGTGTAGTGTTGTGTAGTGTTGTGTATGTGATGTTGTGTATGTGGTGTTGTGTAGTGTTGTGTATGTGGTGTTGTGTAGTGTTGTGTTGTGTATGTGGTGTTGTGTAGTGTTGTGTATGTGGTGTTGTGTAGTGTTGTGTAGTGTTGTGTAGTGTTGTGTATGTGGTGTTGTGTAGTGTTGTGTAGTGTTGTGTATGTGATGTTGTGTATGTGGTGTTGTGTAGTGTTGTGTAGTGTTGTGTATGTGGTGTTGTGTAGTGTTGTGTAGTGTTGTGTAGTGTTGTGTATGTGGTGTTGTGTAGTGTTGTGTAGTGTTGTGTATGTGGTGTTGTGTAGTGTTGTGTAGTGTTGTGTATGTGGTGTTGTGTAGTGTTGTGTAGTGTTGTGTATGTGGTGTTGTGTAGTGTTGTGTAGCGTTGTGTATGTGGTGTTGTGTAGTGTTGTGTAGTGTTGTGTATGTGGTGTTGTGTATGTGGTGTTGTGTAGTGTTGTGTAGTGTTGTGTATGTGGTGTTGTGTAGTGTTGTGTAGTGTTGTGTATGTGGTGTTGTGTAGTGTTGTGTAGTGTTGTGTATGTGGTGTTGTGTAGTGTTGTGTATGTGGTGTTGTGTAGTGTTGTGTAGTGTTGTGTATGTGGTGTTGTGTAGTGTTGTGTAGTGTTGTGTATGTGGTGTTGTGTAGTGTTGTGTAGTGTTGTGTATGTGGTGTTGTGTAGTGTTGTGTAGTGTTGTGTATGTGGTGTTGTGTAGTGTTGTGTATGTGGTGTTGTGTAGTGTTGTGTAGTGTTGTGTATGTGGTGTTGTGTAGTGTTGTGTAGTGTTGTGTAGTGTTGTGTATGTGGTGTTGTGTAGTGTTGTGTATGTGGTGTTGTGTAGTGTTGTGTATGTGGTGTTGTGTAGTGTTGTGTAGTGTTGTGTATGTGGTGTTGTGTAGTGTTGTGTAGTGTTGTGTATGTGGTGTTGTGTAGTGTTGTGTAGTGTTGTGTATGTGGTGTTGTGTAGTGTTGTGTATGTGGTGTTGTGTAGTGTTGTGTAGTGTTGTGTATGTGGTGTTGTGTAGTGTTGTGTAGTGTTGTGTAGTGTTGTGTATGTGGTGTTGTGTAGTGTTGTGTATGTGGTGTTGTGTAGTGTTGTGTAGTGTTGTGTATGTGGTGTTGTGTAGTGTTGTGTAGTGTTGTGTATGTGGTGTTGTGTAGTGTTGTGTATGTGGTGTTGTGTAGTGTTGTGTAGTGTTGTGTATGTGGTGTTGTGTAGTGTTGTGTAGTGTTGTGTAGTGTTGTGTATGTGGTGTTGTGTAGTGTTGTGTAGTTCACACTTGTCTGTATGTACTGTAAGTGAAGTCACCTCCACCACATTAAATTTAAATATAAATGAAAAGTCAGGTGTGTAATATTATAGTATTACAGTGTTATTGTATTAGAGCTAATATAACACAGGAGGAGGATAACAGCAACTCTGTTCATCATGACACACACACACACACACACACGTGTATACAACCATACATATACACACGTGCTTATACATATAAAAACACACAGAGAGGCATTTCAGAGGTCACTCAACTCAGCTGAGGCAGCAGTGGACAGAGCTGTACATCAACACAACTGTCCACATTTCAGAGCACCCACACCACCAATCTGTCAACAACACCCCAAAATTCACCTGGCTTTAGAACGCATGCTGTAGGAGACGCTGGTGTCACGGGCTGGGGTACTGGGCTGGGGTACTGGGCTGGGGTACTGGGTCTATACTGCAGCCTCACTTTAGGCCACACCCACTCTGATAAATATACACATGACTGATGAGTTTGTTCTGTTCTGATGGGAGAGCTGAACATAACCTAGAAGAACAGTCTGATATTACATATTCCCACAACACACACACTAACACACACACACACAGACTAACACACACACTAACACACACACACACAGACTAACACACTAACTAACACTAACACACACAAACACACAGACTAACACACACACTAACACTAACACACACACTAACACACACACACACAGACTAACACACACACAGACTAACACACACTAACACAAACACACAGACTAACACACACTAACACACACAGACTAACACACACACAGACTAACACACACACTAACACACACACACACAGACTAACACACACACAGACTAACACACACACTAACACACACACACACAGACTAACACACACACTAACACAAACACACAGACTAACACACACACACTAACACACACACTAACACTAAGTAACACACTAACACACACAAACATACAGACTAACACACACACTAACACTAACACACACACTAACACACACAAACACACAGACTAACACACACACTAACACTAACACACACACACACACTAACACTAACACACACACACACACACACACAGACTAACACTAACACACACACTAACACACACAAACACACAGACTAACACACACACTAACACACACACACACAGACTAACACACACACTAACACTAACTAACACACTAACACACACAAACATACAGACTAACACACACACTAACACTAACTAACACACTAACACACAAACACACAGACTAACACACACACTAACACTAACTAACACACTAACACACACAAACACACAGACTAACACACACACTAACACTAAGTAACACACTAACACACAAACACAGACTAACACACACACTAACACTAAGTAACACACTAACACACAGACTAACACACACACTAACACTAACTAACACACAAACACACAGACTAACACACACACTAACACTAACACACACAAACACACAGACTAACACACACACTAACACTAACTAACACACTAACACTAACTAACACACTAACACACAGACTAACACACACACTAACACTAACACACAAACACACAGACTAACACACACACTAACACTAACTAACACACTAACACACAGACTAACACACACACTAACACTAACTAACACACTAACACACAAACACACAGACTAACACACACTAACACTAAGTAACACACTAACACACAAACACACAGACTAACACACACACTAACACTAACTAACACACTAACACACAGACTAACACACACACTAACACACACACTAACACTAACTAACACACTAACACACACAAACATGCAGACTAACACACACACTAACACTAACTAACACACTAACACACAAACACACAGACTAACACACACACTAACACTAACACACTAACACACACAAACACACAGACTAACACACACTAACACACACACACAGACTAACACACACACTAACACTAACTAACCCACTAACACACAGACTAACACACACACTAACACTAACTAACACACAAACACACACAAACACACAGACTAACACACACACACACAGACTAACACACACACTAACACTAACTAACCCACTAACACACAAACACACAGACTAACACACACACTAACACTAACTAACACACAAACACACACAAACACACAGACTAACACACACACTAACACACACACACACAGACTAACACACACACTAACACTAACTAACACACTAACACACACAAACATACAGACTAACACACACACTAACACTAACTAACACACTAACACACAAACACACAGACTAACACACACACTAACACTAACTAACACACTAACACACACAAACACACAGACTAACACACACACTAACACACACAGACTAACACACACACTAACACTAACTAACACACTAACACACACAAACACACAGACTAACACACACACTAACACACACACACACAGACTAACACACACACTAACACTAACTAACACACTAACACACACAAACACACAGACTAACACACACACTAACACTAACTAACACACAAACACACACAAACACACAGACTAACACACACACTAACACTAACACACACACTAACACACACACACACACTAACACTAACTAACACACTAACACACAGACTAACACACACACTAACACACACACTAACACTAACTAACACACTAACACACACAAACACACAGACTAACACACACACTAACACACACACACACAGACTAACACACTAACTAACACTAACACACACAAACACACAGACTAACACACACACTAACACTAACACACACACTAACACACACACACACACACACACAGACTAACACACACACTAACACAAACACACAGACTAACACACACTAACACACACAGACTAACACACACACACACACACAGACTAACACACACACTAACACAAACACACAGACTAACACACACACACTAACACACACACTAACACTAACTAACACACTAACACACACAAACATACAGACTAACACACACACTAACACACACACACACAGACTAACACACACACTAACACTAACACACACACTAACACACAAACACACAGACTAACACACACACTAACACTAACACACACACACACACTAACACTAACACACACACAGACTAACACTAACACACACACTAACACACACAAACACACAGACTAACACACACACTAACACTAACACTAACACACACACTAACACACACACACACACAGACTAACACAAACACACAGACTAACACACAAACACACAGACTAACACACACACTAACACACACACTCAGACTAACACACACACAGACTAACACACACACTAACACACACACACTCAGACTAACACACACACAGACTAACACACACACTAACACACACACACACAGACTAACACACACACAGACTAACACACACACTAACACACACACACTCAGACTAACACACACACAGACTAACACACACACAGACTAACACACACACTAACACACACACACAGACTAACACACACACTAACACACACACACACAGACTAACACACACACTAACACAAACACACACACACTAACACACACACTAACACTAACTAACACACTAACACACACAAACATACAGACTAACACACACACTAACACACACACACACACACACACAGACTAACACACACACTAACACTAACTAACACACTAACACACACAAACACACAGACTAACACACACACTAACACTAACTAACACACAAACACACAGACTAACACACACACTAACACTAACTAACACACTAACACACAGACTAACACACACACTAACACACACACTAACACTAACTAACACACTAACACACACAAACATACAGACTAACACACACACTAACACTAACTAACACACTAACACACAAACACACAGACTAACACACACACTAACACTAACTAACACACTAACACACAGACTAACACACACACTAACACACACACTAACACTAACTAACACACTAACACACACAAACATACAGACTAACACACACACTAACACTAACTAACACACTAACACACAAACACACAGACTAACACACACACTAACACTAACTAACACACTAACACACACAAACACACAGACTAACACACACACTAACACACACACACACAGACTAACACACACACTAACACTAACTAACCCACTAACACACAAACACACAGACTAACACACACACTAACACTAACTAACACACAAACACACACAAACACACAGACTAACACACACACTAACACACACACACACAGACTAACACACACACTAACACTAACTAACCCACTAACACACAAACACACAGACTAACACACACACTAACACTAACTAACACACAAACACACACAAACACACAGACTAACACACACACTAACACACACACACACAGACTAACACACACACTAACACTAACTAACACACTAACACACACAAACATACAGACTAACACACACACTAACACACACAGACTAACACACACACTAACACTAACTAACACACTAACACACACAAACACACAGACTAACACACACACTAACACTAACTAACACACAAACACACACAAACACACAGACTAACACACACACTAACACACACACACACAGACTAACACACACACTAACACTAACACACACACTAACACACACACACACACAGACTAACACACACACTAACACTAACTAACACACTAACACACAGACTAACACACACACTAACACACACACTAACACACACACTAACACTAACTAACACACTAACACACAAACACACAGACTAACACACACACTAACACTAACTAACACACTAACACACAAACACACAGACTAACACACACACTAACACTAACTAACACACTAACACACACAAACACACAGACTAACACACACACTAACACACACAGACTAACACACACACTAACACTAACTAACACACTAACACACACAAACACACAGACTAACACACACACTAACACTAACTAACACACAAACACACACAAACACACAGACTAACACACACACTAACACACACACACACAGACTAACACACACACTAACACTAACACACACACTAACACACACACACACACAGACTAACACACACACTAACACTAACTAACACACTAACACACAGACTAACACACACACTAACACACACACTAACACACACACTAACACTAACTAACACACTAACACACACAAACACACAGACTAACACACACACACACAGACTAACACACTAACTAACACTAACACACACAAACACACAGACTAACACACACACTAACACTAACACACACACTAACACACACACACACACAGACTAACACACACACAGACTAACACACACTAACACAAACACACAGACTAACACACACTAACACACACAGACTAACACACACACAGACTAACACACACACTAACACACACACACACAGACTAACACACACACAGACTAACACACACACTAACACACACACACACAGACTAACACACACACTAACACAAACACACAGACTAACACACACACACTAACACACACACTAACACTAAGTAACACACTAACACACACAAACATACAGACTAACACACACACTAACACTAACACACACACTAACACACACAAACACACAGACTAACACACACACTAACACTAACACACACACACACACTAACACTAACACACACACACACACACACACAGACTAACACTAACACACACACTAACACACACAAACACACAGACTAACACACACACTAACACACACACACACAGACTAACACACACACTAACACTAACTAACACACTAACACACACAAACATACAGACTAACACACACACTAACACTAACTAACACACTAACACACAAACACACAGACTAACACACACACTAACACTAACTAACACACTAACACACACAAACACACAGACTAACACACACACTAACACTAACTAACACACAAACACACAGACTAACACACACACTAACACTAACTAACACACTAACACACAGACTAACACACACACTAACACTAACTAACACACAAACACACAGACTAACACACACACTAACACTAACACACACAAACACACAGACTAACACACACACTAACACTAACTAACACACTAACACTAACTAACACACTAACACACAGACTAACACACACACTAACACTAACACACAAACACACAGACTAACACACACACTAACACTAACTAACACACTAACACACAGACTAACACACACACTAACACTAACTAACACACTAACACACAAACACACAGACTAACACACACTAACACTAAGTAACACACTAACACACAAACACACAGACTAACACACACACTAACACTAACTAACACACTAACACACAGACTAACACACACACTAACACACACACTAACACTAACTAACACACTAACACACACAAACATGCAGACTAACACACACACTAACACTAACTAACACACTAACACACAAACACACAGACTAACACACACACTAACACTAACTAACACACTAACACACACAAACACACAGACTAACACACACTAACACACACACACAGACTAACACACACACTAACACTAACTAACCCACTAACACACAGACTAACACACACACTAACACTAACTAACACACAAACACACACAAACACACAGACTAACACACACACACACAGACTAACACACACACTAACACTAACTAACCCACTAACACACAAACACACAGACTAACACACACACTAACACTAACTAACACACAAACACACACAAACACACAGACTAACACACACACTAACACACACACACACAGACTAACACACACACTAACACTAACTAACACACTAACACACACAAACATACAGACTAACACACACACTAACACTAACTAACACACTAACACACAAACACACAGACTAACACACACACTAACACTAACTAACACACTAACACACACAAACACACAGACTAACACACACACTAACACACACAGACTAACACACACACTAACACTAACTAACACACTAACACACACAAACACACAGACTAACACACACACTAACACACACACACACAGACTAACACACACACTAACACTAACTAACACACTAACACACACAAACACACAGACTAACACACACACTAACACTAACTAACACACAAACACACACAAACACACAGACTAACACACACACTAACACTAACACACACACTAACACACACACACACACTAACACTAACTAACACACTAACACACAGACTAACACACACACTAACACACACACTAACACTAACTAACACACTAACACACACAAACACACAGACTAACACACACACTAACACACACACACACAGACTAACACACTAACTAACACTAACACACACAAACACACAGACTAACACACACACTAACACTAACACACACACTAACACACACACACACACACACACAGACTAACACACACACTAACACAAACACACAGACTAACACACACTAACACACACACACACACAGACTAACACACACACAGACTAACACACACACTAACACACACACAGACTAACACACACACTAACACACACACACACACACAGACTAACACACACACTAACACAAACACACAGACTAACACACACACACTAACACACACACTAACACTAACTAACACACTAACACACACAAACATACAGACTAACACACACACTAACACACACACACACAGACTAACACACACACTAACACTAACACACACACTAACACACACAAACACACAGACTAACACACACACTAACACTAACACACACACACACACTAACACTAACACACACACAGACTAACACTAACACACACACTAACACACACAAACACACACACTAACACTAACACTAACACACACACACACACACAGACTAACACAAACACACAGACTAACACACAAACACACAGACTAACACACACACTAACACACACACTCAGACTAACACACACACAGACTAACACACACACTAACACACACACACTCAGACTAACACACACACAGACTAACACACACACTAACACACACACACACAGACTAACACACACACAGACTAACACACACACTAACACACACACACTCAGACTAACACACACACAGACTAACACACACACAGACTAACACACACACTAACACACACACACAGACTAACACACACACTAACACACACACACACAGACTAACACACACACTAACACAAACACACACACACTAACACACACACTAACACACACAAACATACAGACTAACACACACACTAACACACACACACACACACACACAGACTAACACACACACTAACACTAACACACACACTAACACACACAAACACACAGACTAACACACACACTAACACACACACACAGACTAACACACACACACAGACTAACACACACACTAACACAAACACACAGACTAACACACACAAACACACAGACTAACACACACTCACTCACACTGACACACACACACACACATGCTATAAGGGACTATAAGGCCATGTTAATATAAAATAATGTAGAAAACTGGAATTTAAGACACTGGGAATACTGGAAATATAGAACACTGGGAATTTAAGACACTGGGAATACTGGAAATATAGAACACTGGGAATTTAAGACACTGGGAATGTAGAACAATGGCAATAATATGTTCATAAATTTGCAGTGGGTTTAAAAGTTTTTGGGGATAAAGGATATTTCCCAGTAGAATTCCAATAATGTTTAGGGTTGTAATGCTATAAATTGTACCGCAGCATCCCGGGGCAGCGAGTCAGAGCAGCACTGAGGCACGTACACTACACTGTGAGGATGTTCTGGAATCACATTCCTGCAGGGATGAGTTTCCTGGCTCCGGATCCTGAGCAGCTCACAGACTTCCAAAGTAGGGCAGAGGTGAGAGCGCTAACTTTACACCACAGAGTGTGTGTGTGTGTGTGTGTGTGTGTGTGTGTTGCTGGAACTTGAAGTTCTCCACATCTTCAGGACAGAGGAGTTTGAAAAGGACAGAGTATCAGACTGCAGCACTGAATTCTGAGTAAATCATGAAAACTAGCCTCCACAAGTGGAAGTGAATGAGGATGTACTGAAAACTGGATTGGAAGACACCCACAGGTTTAACATTCATTTGTTTTCAGTGTGTGTGTGTGTGTGTGTGTGTGTGTGCGTGTGAGGATGGAATCTGACTTCATTAAATGCTTTACGTCAAGAGAGACCCTGAAAATACACACACACACACACACACACAGATGGAATTCAGGTCATTGGAGTGACATAAAGCACTAATCCATATAAACTTCAAAAATCTCTCTGACCAAACAATAGCCCTGTTTTTAGAAAGGTGTGTTTTCTGCTGGTGATGGATGACTGACGGCAGCCTGCTGTGTGTGTGTGTGTGTGTGTGTGTGTGTGTGTGTGTGTGTCACCTGCTGTTTATCACGTCCACCAACCACTCATAAGTTTTGGCCCCCATGTCCATTGGACCTCCACAGAGCAGTGAGGAGTTCAGGGGGATGGTCAGTTCACACCATCGATCTGTCGATCTCGAGCCAGGTCACTGGCTGTTTATGTCTCTCTCTTCTAATCTCATCCGAGTCTGAACACAGGAAGAAAAACCACAATATTATTATTCAAATAAACATTAAAAAGTTTCTTTCATGTTAAAGAGAAGTTCATTTCCAGAACAAAAGTCTACAGGTAACCCCCCCCCCCGTCCTCCAAGATGTTCCTGTCCTTCTTTTTCAGTGGTAAAGAAATGATGTTTTTTGAGGAGAACAGGATTTTTCTCCTTATAGTGGACTTCAATGGTGACCGTGAGTCTGACCTTCCAGAATGCAGTTTAAATGCAGCTTCACAGAGCTCTAAACCTCCATCCCAGTCCAGGAAGAAGGATCTTATCTACACACACCATCACTCATTTTCTTAGATAAAATAAAAAATTGTGGACTTTTTAACTGCAAAAGCTCGTCTAGCGCTAGCTCTGGGATGCACGTCCACGATGCTAAGTACTACATGATCACGTCTGAAGGTCATAATTTGTAAATTATTTTGTAGACTGCATTGGCGTATGGTTCACCAGTGGCCCAGAGGAAAGCGCTCCAGAGGGTCATAAACATGGCCCAGAAGATCGTCTGCTGCCGTCTCCCAACACTGGAAGAACTACACAGTTCACACTATTAAGAAAGCCCAAAGCATCCTTAAGGATACATCACACCCTGGATCTGTTTGAACTGTTACCATCAGGACGGCAATACAGAACAATCAGAGCCAGGACAAACAGACTAAAAATCAGTTTTTATCCAACAGCCATAACTGCACTCAGTAGTCAAAAAACTCTGTTTACATGGGAATGTGCAATAGGTGAGGAATGTGATGGTGTGTGGGAGGGGCTGTCTTGACTTATTTTAATATACCATTTATTTTTTATCCTAATTAGTATTTTTAAATTGTTGGAGGTTGAATGAATGTATGACTGCTGCACTTTTTGACTGTAACATGGTACAGTGATAAACATCTATCTATCTATCTATCTATCTATCTATCTATCTGTCTGTCTGTCTGTCTGTCTGTCTGTCTGTCTGTCTTGGCACCCTTG
>NC_080718.1:29465656-29478156 GCF_019097595.1 Hemibagrus wyckioides | reverse complement strand
CAGCACGGCAACCCGCACAAGTTATACCCATGCGTCTTCTTCTCTAGAAATCTCACACAGGCAGAGGCAAATTACGATGTCTAAAATCGTGAACTTCTCTCCATGAAAGAAGCGCTTGAAGAATGGAGGTCCTTCCAGGTACAGACTTACAGGCCATTCAAATCTAGAGTATATTAACAATGCAAAGTACCTCAATCCTCGTCAAGCCAGATGGGCACTATTTTTAACCAGATTCAATTTCATAGTAACCTATCGACCTGGGACCAAGAATAGTAAAGCAGACGCTTTACTTGTCTTGTTGCCATGGTCCCACTGGCAGGGATAGGGATAGGGAATCTAATAATAATTACCCCCATCCGATGGGACATTATGGAAGAGATCCAGTAGGCCCAGGAGAGAGAGCCTCTGCCCCCAGAATACCTGCCCTCTCGACTCTACGTACCTGCCAGTTACAGACAGAGGATGATCCAATGGGTAAATAAAGCCCATGGTTTGGACAGATAGAGGAGTATAGTTTACATCCAGGGTTTAGAGGGCATTTTGTGACAGCCTAAATATCAACATAAGCCTGACATCTAGCTATCATCCACTGTCCAGTGGCCAGGTAGAGTGGCTCAACCAGGAGCTGGGTCGGTGCCTGAGGGTCCATTGCAGTCAAGAGCAGCACAGATGGAGCGAGTTCTTGCCATGGGCAGAATACGCACTGAACTCCGCAGTCATCCACGGGCCTCACTCCATTCCAATGTGTCTTTGGCTACCAACCCCCTCTGTTCCCATGGGCTGGAGATCCCTCAGATGTTCCAGCACTGGCTGACTGGTTCATGAACAGCAGAGAGCTATATAAGGCCATTTTGCATAGTACGCCAAGTCAACTCTGTGTCATACTGTCTCCAGCTACCACATTCATACCGCATCAGCCCCACACTCTATTTCAGCACACACACACACCATTGTGCAGCTCATTATAGTAATAAAATAAAACAGTGTTTTTAATGAAAGAGGAGTAAAAAGCTCCATTAACAGTGATGTAAGCGTGTGAGTCGGATCGTTTACAGGAAGTGTGACCTGACACAAGCCATTATATCACTTATACTCAGACTGTTATGATGTGTTTATAACACCATCCTGTGGTTGTAATGACCAGAGGTTCAGTGCAGTGAGATCTTCTCAGGCTCATACAGAGATGAGTGATGTCCAACTTTAACCTCGATTAACCGCTTTATAATGAAACATCAGCAGAAGATGAAGTGTCCTATAATTCTACATGAAATCGATTCAGAAGTTTCTACATGACATAAGTGCTGACCTTTGACCTTCAGGGAACAAGTCATTTCTAGCTGAACGTCTATAAGAGGAAGTTTATCTAACTGGCCAGTGTTTACTAGTGCTTATGAAAAAGACTATACACGCTGTTCATATTTATCTCGTGACATTTTTCTTAAAGAAACTGAAATATTTAAGATCTTCAATTCAGTTTAATAGTGAAATAAAAAAGGTTGTTTTATAATATAGTGTGTTTTTGCTCATCAATTGATTCGTTTGATAAATTGATTGATTTGATTGATTGATTGATTCATTCATTCATTCATTCATTCCTTCCTTCCTTCCTTCCTTCCTTCCTTCATTCATTCATTCATTCATTCATTCATTCAGTCAGTCAGTCAGTCAGTGTAGCAATGCATGTGGAACCCGTATGCCAGAGGGAGCCCTCGTCTGAGTTTTAACATTGTGTACTTACTTCCGGTGTTGTTGGCTATTTAAACAGCATGCTTGCCTTTGTTTTACACGAAGTATCGTTTCTCTTAGAGTATGTACCAAGCCTTAATATACTGTTCCCAGTGTGTTTGGTTTTCCGGTTATTGACTTTCTGCCTGCCTATTCGTTATGTCTTTTGCCTGCTGTCTAAATAAAGATCTGCAATTATGGATACTGATCCTGCTGCCTCGAGTGCATTAGTACAGTCAGACATTAACTGATTCTTTAATTATTATATTGACCAGTTGATTAATTTATTCATCAAGTGATTCGTTTGAGGCAGCACGGTGGCTTAGTGGTTAGCACTGTTGCCTCACAGCAAGAAGGTCCTGGGTTCAAATCCTGGGCTCGAACAGGCTGGGGCCTTTCTGTGTGGAGTTTGCATGTTCTCCCCATGTCTGCGTGGGTTTACTCTGGGTACTCTGGTTTCCTCCCACAGTCCAAAGACATGTACATTAGGTTGATTGGTAATTCTAAATTGCCCTTAGGAGTGAGTGTCTGTGTGGTTGTTTGTCTATGTGTGGCCCTGTGATGGACTGGCAACCTGTCCAGGGTGTACCCTTGCCTTTTGCCCTATGTACACTGGGATAGGCTCCAGCAGACCCCCATGACCCTAGGATTCCTAGAAATAAGCGGGTATAGACAATGAATGAATGATTCGTTTGATAAATTGATTCATTCAGTCAGTCAGACATTGACTGATTCTTTAATTATTATGTTGACCAGTTGATTCATTCATTCATCTGATTTGATTCAGCAACTGATTCATTTGATAAATTGATCGATGGATTGATTGATTCATTCATTCATTCATTCATTTAGTCAGTCAGTCAGTCTTTCAGTCAGTCAGTTAGACATTGACTGATACCTTAATTATTATATTGACCATTATATATATATATATATATATATATATATATATATATATATATATATATATATATATATATATATATATAATTATTATATTGATTCATTTATTCATCAATTGATTTGATTCATCGACTGATTTGTTTGACTCTGGAGTAAAACTGTCTGAAACCTAAACTAAATGATGTGTGCAAGAGAAAGTCTTTGTCTCCACCTGCTGGTCTTCAGTGTGTGGTTCATCTTACTGAGAAGAACAAGTTTTAGAGGAACTAATGATGACCACAGTAAGATTTTTAGTTCATCACAAAACAAGTAATTCAGCAGATTTTTATAACTGAAAATTATAACTGAGCCACTTTGGAGTTTATAAATCTGGAGTCACAATAAACAGTGTGTGACAGGATGTGAACCTTCTTCTCTAGAGGAAGAGAGGAAATAGTGTGTGTGTGTGTGTGTGTGTGTAAGGAGTCTCCCTTACCTGGGGAGTGTGTAGGTAACGAGAAAGAAGAAAAGTGTGTGCAGTTAACGTTCCTGTTCCCATTCCTGAAAACAGTTTCTTTACTGGATGAAGAAACATTACAGTCAGTACACCTGTACCTTCATTAGCTTCATTTCCCCCACCGGACACTTTATGGGGAAATACCTCTGTAGTTCTCCTCCTTCAACAAGCCAAAATTCTGTAAATAACATATCTGCGTTTTAGAACCATTTTTAAACACAATCAAAAGAGCATGAATGTACATTATTTTCATTCTTTCACAGATCCATATATCCATTTAAATACATATTTCAGTCTGTCACACCAGCAGGACAACTAGCCCTGGGTTCAGTTCAGTGAGGGAATCCGTGGTCTGAAGAGCTCGGAGGATTAGCAGCTCCTTCACCAGAATAAAGTCAGTGTGTTTATTAAAGACATGGGGATTAGTCTGTTTAGAACTGAGGCCATGAAGCCTTTATTATCTCCACACATACTCTATAGCAGAGTGGAATTCACTTCTTTGCATACCCCAGCTGAGAAAGCTGTGGTCAGAACGCAAGGGCCACTATGATTCATATGATACAGCTGTAGCTGTGTATGTAACACTGCTCTAAGTAAGTTTAACCTGCTTCTAAGTACAGGTTCCTGAAATGTGGTGAACATGCTTACCCACATTCTGAGATGTGGTGAACATGTTGACCCACATTCTGGTGAACATGTTTACCCACTGCACTGCACTGCACTGCCTACCAACACCCTCATAATGGGCTCAGCACCTTAAATACTGAAAAACCCACAGCCTTATGTAGAAACCTCGCTGCCTCACCAAGCCTCGTATCACCTTTACAAGCCTCATCATCTCTAATTTCATTTCTGAACAGAAGGTAGGTTTGGGATTTTTCTTGAAAATTGTTTTTAATATTAAGCCACTTTATTAAACAGGTTGTATTACTGCACTCTGGGTGCAAGTGCTATTGGAATTTAATGTATAATACCAGGGGTGTCCAATCTTATCTGCAAAGGGCCGGTGTGGGGGCAGGTTTTCATTCCAACCAAGCAGAAGCTACACCTGATTCCAACTGGCTAATCAACTGATCTTGGCTTTCAGTAGACTCGGGCATGGCTTCTGCTCGGTTGGAATGAAAACCTGCCCCCACACCGGCCCTTTGCGGATAAGATTGGACACCCCTGCTATAATACGATTGTGTGGAAAGAGGAAGTACATGTGTTTGTAATATACGGAGGTGGGAAGAGTGTCCAAAATCTTTACTCAAGTAAAAGTACACCTCTCCTTGAAAGTCTCTTTGTTCTGTTTATATAAAACATAGGTTGAAGTGAAGTCTTCTATCTCCATCCAGTGATGGTCACATTAACATTACATGACCTGTCATTTGCAATAAAATCTCAAACACAACCAGGTGTTTTTCTAACAGTTAACTCTGTCTTTTTCACATTCACAACACAAACTTGTCAGCATCTGCATTTAAACAAGCTAACAGAGAACAGAAGAGAATGTGTGTGTGTGTGTGTGTGTGTGTGTATGAACTTGTTTATGTGTGACTGTGATGTCCGTTGGTTTCGGTGCACACGGTATGCATCGCATCATGAAACTATTCTTTTTGACATCTTAAAGTGAAACTGAACTTGAGGCCATGGGTGATCTAACACCCAGAGCTCACACACATCTTCCTCTGCTTCAGCCATCATCGTCCAACTAAACCTGCACTAAAAATAAGTGGGAGATATATAGCAGCCTCGAACTAGTCGATAAACTAATTATTTTAAAAATCTCATATTTATTACCATTTGACAGTAACGGAGGAATGCCGCCAAATGTAGAGAAGTAAAAGTAAAGTTGTTTCACTAAAAATGCACTTGAGTAAGAGTAAAAGTAAACGTCTTTAAATATAGAACAAGTTACCCAAAAAATTACTAAAAGAAATTATTAGAAGTAATGAAGTCAATATATATGAAGTCAAATTCATCACCACCCACCTCTGATCATTTAGATAAAGTATCCATAAAACCTTTATTATTTAAATGGATTTTATTGAGTGTTTAACATTTAAACACAAAAAACTGAAGAGAAGTAAATATTTCTATTTATTGTAAAAGTACAAAGGTTTGGAAGAAACTGTGGTGATTAATAATGATGTATGGGGAGAAACATTTACACAAATCTGCATATAAACCCTCTGTTCCAGATTCATACACTTACTATGATTTACTGTTAAGTCTAACTATTTTAATGTTCAGTGTTCTCATTCCAGATATGTATGTATATATGTTTGTATATATGTTTGTATATATGTTTGTATGTATATATGTTTGTATATATGTTTGTATATATGTTTGTATGTATATATGTTTGTATGTATATATGTTTGTATATATGTATGTATATATGTTTGTATATATGTTTGTATATATGTATGTATATATGTTTGTATATATGTTTGTATGTATATATGTTTGTATGTATGTTTGTATGTATATATGTTTGTATGTATATATGTTTGTATGTATATATGTTTGTATATATGTATGTATATATGTTTGTATATATGTTTGTATATATGTTTGTATGTATATATGTTTGTATGTATGTTTGTATGTATATATGTTTGTATATATGTTTGTATATATGTTTGTATGTATATATGTTTGTATGTATATATGTTTGTATATA
This sequence comes from Hemibagrus wyckioides, assembly GCF_019097595.1. Taxonomy (NCBI): domain Eukaryota; kingdom Metazoa; phylum Chordata; class Actinopteri; order Siluriformes; family Bagridae; genus Hemibagrus; species Hemibagrus wyckioides. The sequence continues at coordinate 29,472,364 of NC_080718.1, read as the reverse complement.
TGTTTGTATATATGTTTGTATGTATATATGTTTGTATATATGTTTGTATATATGTTTGTATGTATATATGTTTGTATGTATATATGTTTGTATATATGTTTGTATATATGTTTGTATGTATATATGTTTGTATGTATGTATGTTTGTATATATGTATGTATATATGTTTGTATATATGTTTGTATATATGTTTGTATGTATATATGTTTGTATGTATATATGTTTGTATATATGTTTGTATGTATATATGTTTGTATATATGTTTGTATATATGTTTGTATGTATATATGTTTGTATGTATATATGTTTGTATATATGTTTGTATATATGTTTGTATATATGTTTGTATGTATATATGTTTGTATGTATGTTTGTATGTATATATGTTTGTATATATGTTTGTATATATGTTTGTATGTATATATGTTTGTATGTATATATGTTTGTATATATGTTTGTATGTATATATGTTTGTATATATGTTTGTATATATGTTTGTATGTATATATGTTTGTATATATGTTTGTATATATGTTTGTATATATGTTTGTATGTATATATGTTTGTATGTATGTTTGTATGTATATATGTTTGTATGTATATATGTTTGTATATATGTTTGTATATATGTTTGTATGTATATATGTTTGTATATATGTTTGTATATATGTTTGTATGTATGTTTGTATGTATATATGTTTGTATGTATATATGTTTGTATGTATATATGTTTGTATGTATATATGTTTGTATATATGTTTGTATGTATGTTTGTATGTATATATGTTTGTATATATGTTTGTATGTATATATGTTTGTATATATGTTTGTATGTATATATGTTTGTATGTATATATGTTTGTATGTATGTTTGTATGTATATATGTTTGTATATATGTTTGTATATATGTTTGTATGTATATATGTTTGTATGTATATATGTTTGTATATATGTATGTATATATGTTTGTATATATGTTTGTATATATGTTTGTATGTATATATGTTTGTATGTATGTTTGTATGTATATATGTTTGTATATATGTTTGTATATATGTTTGTATGTATATATGTTTGTATGTATATATGTTTGTATATATGTTTGTATGTATATATGTTTGTATATATGTATGTATATATGTTTGTATATATGTTTGTATGTATATATGTTTGTATGTATATATGTTTGTATGTATATATGTTTGTATGTATGTTTGTATGTATATATGTTTGTATGTATATATGTTTGTATGTATATATGTTTGTATATATGTATGTATATATGTTTGTATATATGTTTGTATATATGTTTGTATGTATATATGTTTGTATGTATGTATGTATGTTTGTATATATGTATGTATATATGTTTGTATATATGTTTGTATATATGTTTGTATGTATATATGTTTGTATGTATATATGTTTGTATATATGTTTGTATATATGTTTGTATATATGTTTGTATGTATATATGTTTGTATGTATGTTTGTATGTATATATGTTTGTATATATGTTTGTATATATGTTTGTATGTATGTATGTTTGTATGTATATATGTTTGTATGTATATATGTTTGTATGTATATATGTTTGTATATATGTTTGTATGTATATATGTTTGTATATATGTTTGTATGTATATATGTTTGTATATATGTTTGTATATATGTTTGTATGTATATATGTTTGTATGTATATATGTTTGTATATATGTATGTATATATGTTTGTATATATGTTTGTATATATGTTTGTATGTATATATGTTTGTATATATGTTTGTATGTATATATGTTTGTATGTATATATGTTTGTATATATGTTTGTATGTATATATGTTTGTATATATGTTTGTATGTATATATGTTTGTATATATGTTTGTATATATGTTTGTATGTATATATGTTTGTATGTATATATGTTTGTATATATGTTTGTATATATGTTTGTATATATGTTTGTATGTATATATGTTTGTATATATGTTTGTATGTATATATGTTTGTATATATGTTTGTATATATGTTTGTATGTATATATGTTTGTATGTATGTTTGTATGTATATATGTTTGTATATATGTTTGTATATATGTTTGTATGTATGTTTGTATGTATATATGTTTGTATGTATGTTTGTATGTATGTTTGTATGTATATATGTTTGTATATATGTTTGTATGTATGTTTGTATGTATATATGTTTGTATATATGTTTGTATATATGTTTGTATATATGTTTGTATGTATATATGTTTGTATGTATGTTTGTATGTATATATGTTTGTATATATGTTTGTATGTATATATGTTTGTATGTATATATGTTTGTATGTATGTTTGTATGTATATATGTTTGTATGTATGTTTGTATGTATATATGTTTGTATGTATGTTTGTATGTATATATGTTTGTATATATGTTTGTATATATGTTTGTATATATGTTTGTATGTATATATGTTTGTATGTATGTTTGTATGTATATATGTTTGTATATATGTTTGTATGTATATATGTTTGTATGTATGTTTGTATGTATGTTTGTATGTATATATGTTTGTATGTATATATGTTTGTATGTATATATATTTGTATGTATGTTTGTATGTATGTTTGTATGTATATATGTTTGTATGTACATATGTTTGTATGTACATATGTTTGTATATATGTTTGTATGTACATATGTTTGTATATATGTTTGTATGTATGTTTGTATGTATATATGTTTGTATATATGTTTGTATGTATATATGTTTGTATGTATATATGTTTGTATATATGTTTGTATATATGTTTGTATGTATATATGTTTGTATGTATATATGTTGTATATATGTTTGTATGTATATATGTTTGTATGTATGTTTGTATGTATATATGTTTGTATGTATATATGTTGTATATATGTTTGTATGTATATATGTTTGTATGTATATATGTTTGTATGTATGTTTGTATGTATATATGTTTGTATATATGTTTGTATATATGTTTGTATGTATATATGTTTGTATATATGTATGTATATATGTTTGTATATATGTTTGTATATATGTTTGTATGTATATATGTTTGTATGTATGTTTGTATGTATATATGTTTGTTTATATGTATGTATATATGTTTGTATATATGTTTGTATATATGTTTGTATGTATATATGTTTGTATGTATATATGTTTGTATATATGTTTGTATGTATATATGTTTGTATATATGTTTGTATATATGTTTGTATGTATATATGTTTGTATATATGTATGTATATATGTTTGTATGTATATGTTTGTATATATGTTTGTATATATGTTTGTATGTATATATGTTTGTATGTATATATGTTTGTATATATGTTTGTATATATGTTTGTATGTATATATGTTTGTATATATGTTTGTATGTATATATGTTTGTATGTATATATGTTTGTATGTATGTTTGTATGTATATATGTTTGTATATATGTTTGTATGTATATATGTTGTATTATGTATGTATATATGTTTGTATATATGTTTGTAATGTATATATGTTTGTATGTATATATGTTTGTATGTATATATGTTTGTATATATGTATGTATATATGTTTTTGTATATATGTTTGTATATATGTTTGTATGTATATATGTTTGTATTATGTTATGTATATATGTTTGTATGTATATATGTTGTATATATGTTTGTATGTATGTTTGTATGTACATATGTTTGTATATATGTTTGTATATATGTTTGTATGTATATATGTTTGTATATATGTTTGTATGTATATATGTTTGTATGTATATATGTTTGTATGTATATATGTTTGTATGTATATATGTTTGTATGTATGTTTGTATGTATATATGTTTGTATGTATATATGTTTGTATATATGTTTGTATGTATATATGTTTGTATGTACATATGTTTGTATGTATATATGTTTGTATGTACATATGTTTGTATGTACATATGTTTGTATGTATATATGTTTGTATGTATGTTTGTATGTATATATGTTTGTATGTATATATGTTTGTATGTACATATGTTTGTATATATGTTTGTATGTATATATGTTTGTATGTATGTTTGTATGTATATATGTTTGTATGTATATATGTTTGTATGTATGTTTGTATGTATATATGTTTGTATGTATATATGTTTGTATATATGTTTGTATGTATATATGTTTGTATGTATATATGTTTGTATGTACATATGTTTGTATATATGTTTATATGTATATATGTTTGTATGTATATATGTTTGTATATATGTTTGTATGTATATATGTTTTTTATATATGTTTGTATGTATGTTTGTATGTATATATGTTTGTATATATGTTTGTATGTATATATGTTTGTATGTATATATGTTTGTATGTATACACTTTCTTTTACTGTAAATTGCCTGCGTAAACTTTTCTTAGGTATGAAAATCGTCTACTGTTTGATTGAAGACAATGACAAACTTCATATTTTAAACTCTACCATGGTGATTTCTAAAGAATTACTCCCAACATTAAATAAAGAAATCTGACAATGACTAAACTACATTTGTTAGCAGTAGAAGAGATCTAACATGTCTGTAACAAGTGTATTAGTTCTGACATGGATGGAAATGATATTTAGTATAAAGAGCTGTACTCTCTGTCACTTCTGTTCCTGTTGTTTTGGTCATATTGTCAACTCATTTCAGAACTTGATGACGTCACTCTCCCGTATGTTGGGGGAGATCCTGCATCATGTTCCAGGTCTGATTGTCACGTTATGAATCAGAAATAAAGATTATATAATTCTATGTTATACTGATGTCATCATATATCATTAAAAACAACCAAAACAGATGTATGTTATTTTTCTTATTTTTCCTGTATGATAAATACAGCTAAAACAGCCTGGGGTTCAAACTGACCCTAAACAACACTGCTGAGAGAGAATGTGTACAGGACACTGAAAACATGTGGTCATGAAGAGTTTACATTCCCCCAGCTGTCCAGCTCACATTAGCTAAAGTCATTAAATGTGAAGCAAGCAAAAAAAATCATTTATTTAGAGACGTTAAACACTGATTAGGACCAAACTGACCTCATGGATAATAGCAAGGTTAAGATAATATAAATGTATAAATGGGTCTAGGAGTCGAGTATGGTAATTAAAATAATTCCTATTAAAATCTGTCTGAAACCATCTGTGTGTAAGGGAAAGTGTTTGTCTCCACCTGCTGGTCATGTGCATATTAACACACAAAACAAATCATTCAGAAATGTAGAACTGAGCCACTTCTGACTTCTGTCTGTTGTGCTCACAGTAAACAGTGTGTACAGGGAGTGAACCTTCTCATCCAGAGGAACAGAGCGAGGAACTTTCCAGGCACTTTTCGAAACATAATGATTCTCCCAGAAGTATAGAGAGGAAGTGGAGTAAAGAAATATCAAATAAAATGACACCCACACTCAGGATAGCATGAGCTCATAGTGTGTCTGGTCTCAGCAGAAGAGAAGCTTCATGGACAGGCAGTGGGAGTGAGGGACACTTACTGATGGACAGAAGGACTCTGTTATCCCCCTATAGGTGGTTTTCTGTAGTCTGTAGGTAGTTGTGCAGTAACCATGGCAAACAGTAGTGAATTATATATGTAATTACACCCACTAGCAATTAGCAGAGAGAGATCTGATGCAGTGACAAAAATATAATTAATACTTGTAGTAATGAATAATTATACATTATATTCAAATCTGTTAATATTTTGATCAGTATAAATGATAGATAGTAATTACTCACTCATTATCTAATGATTTGTTAATTAGCCATTCTTCATTATCATAAAATATATCAGAATATAGGTGGCACGGTGACTTAGTGTTTAGCATGTTCGCCTCACACCTCCAGCGTCCTGGATTCGAGTCTCACTCCCGTGTGTGGAGTTTCCATGTTCTCCCTGTGCTTGGTGGGTTCCCTCCGGGTGCTCCGGTTTCCTCCCACAGTCCAAAGACAAGCTTCTAGGCTGATTGGAGTCTCTAAATTACCTGGCGTGAATGGATGAGTGTGTGTGTGTGTGTGTGTGTGCCCTGCGATGGGTTGGCACTCCGTCCAGAGTGTGCAAAACAACACACACACATACACACACACACACACACACACATACACACACACATACATACACACATACACAAACACACACATACACACACAAACACACACACACACACACACACACACACACACACACACACACACACACACATGAACACACACATACACACACACATATGCACACACACACACACACAGTATATAAAGACAGGGAGCAGTGTGTGATGGATGTGTTTCTAAAGTGTCTTCTGACATCTCCTGATGAACCCATATTAAGAACTGTATAAACATTCAGCCAGTCAGGTTTCAGTAAACTGGTCACATGACCAGCGACAATAATGGAGGAATGAGGGATCGATGCTCTGTATAAGGACCGACGGGAGGAAGAATGCTAAAGATGTGATGTCATGTCAGATGAACGAATGACTGACATCAGGCTGAAAGTGTGTGTGTGTGTGTGTGTGTCACCTCTAATATGGATAGGGATGTTGTCATAGAGAGAGAGACTGAGAGAGAGAGAGAGAGAGACAGACAGATAGACAGAGAGAGAGAGAGAAAGAGAGAGAGAGAGAGAGAGAGAGAGAGAGAGAGAGACAGACAGATAGACAG
>NC_080718.1:29413156-29443156 GCF_019097595.1 Hemibagrus wyckioides | reverse complement strand
TTCTTATTAGAATTTAGAGGATATATCTTTAGAATTTAATTTAATTTAATTATATTCTGCTTATTTATGCTATTTATTTTTGAAGCAGATTCAGCTCTGTATTAAATACAATATGTGGTTGTATAAAAAATGTGACAGAAATCAAACTCAGCCCATGAACCATCTCTCTCTGTGTCTCAGTTTAAGCGGTCAGCTCTGCATAAAGCGTGTTACGGAGGTCACATGGAGGTCATTAGGAGACTCCTGGAGGCCGGAGCGTGTATAGAGAACAAAGACCAGGTAGAAGATAAAGACTGTGTGTACACTGATCACCAGAACTGTGAGATTACACACACCCAGGACAGAGGAGAATAAAGAGAGACTGGAGAGGGAAAGAGTGTTTATAGTGTTTATAGCTCTCTCTCTCTCTTTCTCTCTCTCTCTCTCTCTCTCTCTCTCTCTTTCTCTCTCATTGTCTCTCTCCCCCTGTTTATCGCTGCTATAACATGAGAACAGGAACTCACTCTGAATGTAGCTTTAAACGGATAAAAACTATGATGTGTCGTATTTTTAAATACATGAATGAATTGTAATCGTTGGTAAACTGAGGATGTTCAGAACAACCAGGCACATCACACCTGTACTTACTATACACCTGTGTGTGTGTGTGTGTGTGTGTGTGTAGTTGGATGCGACAGCAGTACACTGGGTGTGTAGAGGAGGCAGTCTTCCTGCACTGGAGTTGCTGCTTAATGAAGGAGGAAAACTGAACTCCAGAGACAAGGTAAGGGCTTCCTGATAGAAACAGAAATATAAAATAATATAGTAAACATTCATAAATAACTAATAATTAATTTTAAAAAATCATAATAAAGACATATATGTATTCGAAAGGTCTCTATAAGCCGTGTATAGCAAACTAAATGATAATAGTTTTTTATGCAAAGAATATATATGCATCGATCATTTGGCTTTGTGTGAAATTTCTTGACTTCTGACATAAAATATAATAATTAGGTAAATTAAATCGATTTTTTTTTTAAAAAAAAGGTTGTAGTTTATACAGAATATACTCTTCTGAACTGCTGACTCCGCCCCCTCACTCGAACCCCACCCTAATCATGTGCAAGCAACAGCTTCATGAATACAACAACATCCTCACTCTGCATTCTGTGTGTGTGTGTGTGTTCAGTTACTCAGCACACCGCTGCACGTGGCCGTTCGGACGGGTCACTACGAGTGTGCAGAGCATCTGATCCACTGCGGAGCCGACATTAACGCCAGAGACAGAGTAAAAGCTCCAGAAGCACACTACACTTACTTAAACTTCTATAAAATAACATCAAGACTAACTGTGTGTGTGTGTGTGTGTGTGTGTGTGTGTGTGTGTGTGTGTGTGTAGGAAGGAGACACACCACTGCATGACGCAGTGAGGATCAACAGGTTCAAGATGATCAAGCTGCTGCTGATGTACGGCGCTAACATGAAGAACAAAAATGACGTGAGTGCTAACACCCAACAAGGGAGAAAAAAGACGTGACGTGACATCATCACCTCCACGGTGCAACACTCCACTTCTTGCTAAATGTCATGACACACATGCTAACACAGCGATTAACCAGAGCGCTAGTCAGGCAGAGACCACAAGCATTATACCCAACAATCCAACTACAATTATTTAAATCCAGCAGATTTGGAGGGAATTCGAGAGTCTGAGGCTAATGAAAGGTCAGACTCACAGACAAGCAGACAGACAGACAGACAGACAGGCAAACAGACAAGAGGATGGATGGACAGAGAGACAGACAGACAGACAGACAGATAGACATACATGTAGACAGACAAGCAGAAAGACAAAAGGATAGATGGACAGACAGACAAAAAGATGGATGGACAGAGCGGCAGACAGACAGACAGGTAGACAGACAAGCAGACAGGCAGAGAGACAGACAGACAGACAGACAGACCAAAGGATGGCTGGACAGACAGGCAGACAGACAGACAGACAAAAAGATGGAATGACAGAGAGGCAGACAGACAGACAGGTAGACAGACATACATGTAGACAGGCAGACAGACAGACAAGAAACAGACAGGAAACACCCTGAGAACATCGCCACACTTTTTTTGAATTATAATTAACTCATCTCTCTGTGTGTGTTTTGTGTCGACGTTTCATCATGACGTTAAATCTCAAATTTCAGCTCTAGAATTTTGGATTTTTAAAAAAATACCTGTTTTAATTGTGTTTAGATGGCGGTGTTGTTAATTAATGTCTGTTTGTTATTTGTGTGTTGTGTTTCTCAGGATGGAAAGACGCCGATGGAGAGTCTGCTCTCGTGGCAAAGTGGAGCTAAAAACATCCTGAGTGACTTTAAAGACGAGACACGATCTGTTCCCGAGTGAAGAGAGAGAAGAGGTGAACATTATCACTGAAACCGACGTCGGAGGAAGCAGCAGCAGCAGCAGGCTTCGTTACCTCTGACTCGCTTTAACTCACACACTGTTGTGATAATTGCTGGCAATTTTATTCATGTCATTTCTGTGAATATTTCTATGTAAAGGTTTTTAACCAGGGTGAGATGTCCGGTTCCAGTAATGGTCTGTGATGGGGAAACAGGAAGCTGATGGATTTGGAAAAGTTACTAATGTGCTTTCTGAATGTTTCTTAACTTGATGACGGTGTTCGGTCCCTCGGTGACGGTGATTTTCATGTCCGCTGCCCACAGCACAACTAAAGCACTGACCATTTTATACAAATATTTGAGATTTTTGACTGAATGATGGTGAACAGATTGTGACTTTAATTCTCCTGAATTTACTTTACTTTACTTTGGTTGTGTGTTTGTGTGTGTGTGTTTGTGTGTGTGTGTTTGTGTGTGTGTGTTTGTGTGTGTGTGTGGGTCTGTGTGGGTGGTGTCAGCGGTTATCAGGTGTCTTGTCACTGTCAGTATGAAGAAGAAGAAGAAGATGATGATGAGAAAGTGATGATAGGTCCGAGGAAGTCGTCAGATAAATGAGCTTTGATTTGAGACTTTCTAATGTTCCGCTGTGTTTTGATAGCTTTATTTAATTTCTTTTTTTTTCTTTCAGTATTTTTTCTTTATTCCAACTTGCTCGATTCCATTGTGATGAAGTTCTTTTGCTTTATTGACTTTATTGATTATATGTGAATAAAGATTTTTTTTGCTTGTTTTGCTTTAAAATATTATCATGCTCTGGTATTCATTATGTTTTATGCAGGCTTGAAAAAGCCAACATTCTGTTTTCCTGTTTAAACTTCTTAGGATTATTTTTCTTAGACAATTAATTATCAAGAGTAACTCCTCCTAGAGGTTTTGAGCGACATGCACCAAACTCGGCACGGTTGCTGCGCCTGGTCTGAAGTTTGTTGCTATTACTTTTCTAAGGAATCGGAATTCCGGTATTCCCGGTACGGAAGCTCAAAGTGGCCTTTTTCCTGATAGAATTCCATTCAAAACTTTGGAGGTTTATAACTCGGCCGGCTTTCGAGATATCGACACCAAACTCGGCCAGCTCCTTCAGAATCTTGGGGCGGGATGAAGCCGTAAATTTTGGATCTGATTGGAATTTTGGTTTTTGGTCCCCAAAATTGGCCCCAGCATACACATGTGACATATCAAAACACTCAGAACAATGAGGGGAACTTCATGACGTGTGTTGGGTAACGTCACATGATGTCACGTCCGTGCCACGCCCCCAAAATAAGTGGATTTGCAAAATTACTCCAACATACACATGTGATATTTCAAAACATTCAGCACAATGAGGGGAAGTGCGTGATGTGTGTCAGGATGATGTCGCATGACGTCACATCTGCGCCATGCCCCCAAAATAAGCAGAATTTCAACATTACCCCAACATACACGTGACATATCAAAATGTTCAGCACAATAAGGGGAATTGCATGATGCATGTCCGGGTGACATCACGTGATGACTACTTGCTTCATCAAGCCAACATCAAAGTTTGTCGCAACGAACTTTAAAAATCTAGTTTATATTGGAATCATGGATATTTTTTTAATGTATATTTTTGGAAGTTTAAAACATTGTTAGAGATTCAGAAGGTTTTTCTGAGCACGGATCGATCGGTTTTCTGGTCAATAATCTCCCCTGGACGTTGTAAGAGCTGCTGCTGTGATGATGAATTCAGTCCTGTGCTCATCTCAGGACTCTTCTTCACAACCTGCTCATTCTGAACATCCTGTAAACCCTCTCCATCCTGTTTAATTTATAATCACACTATCAGACTTCACCCAGAAGAGGATGACTTCAGTTTTCAGTCTGTTTACACTTCACGTTTCTTCCTGGTGTCGTCTCAGAGAGTTTTTTTCTCACCACTGCTACCTGTGGCCTCTGAATTAGGGAGAAATATTTAGTCATGTAGTCATTAAAGTCATTGTAGTTTTTTTCTTTTCTCTACATGTTAACAACTCATTTGCAGATAAATGAATTTTAATTTTCACCTTCATTGTACACATTATTGCCAAAAGTTTTGGGACATCTGCCTTTACATGCACATGAATGTAATATGGAGTTGTCCCGCCCTTTGCAGCTATAACAGCTTCAACTCTTCTGGGAAGGCTGTCCACAAGGTTTAGGAGTGTGTTTATGGGAATTTTTGACCGTTCCTCTAGAAGCACATTTGTGAGGTCAGGCACTGATGTTGGACGAGAAGGTCTGGCTCACAGTCTCAACTCTAATTCATCCCAAAGGTGTTCTATGGGGTTGAGGTCAGGACTCTGTGCAGGACAGTCTAGTTCCTCCACACCAAACTCACTCATCCATGTCTTTATGGACCTTGCTTTGGTCACTGGTGTGCAGTCATGTTGGAACAGGAAGGGGTCATCCCCAAACTGTTCCCACAAAGAGCATGAAATTGTCCAAAATGTCTTGGTATGAAGCTGAAACATTAAGAGTTCCTTTCACTGGAACTAAGGGGCCGAGTCCAACCCCTGAAAAACAACACCTGGTTTGGAGGGGTGTCCCAATACTTTTGGAAACATAGTGTAGCAGGGTGTAGGTGGCTGACAGATATGATGTCGGTTTAATTCAGAATTCAATTTTAAATAACATTATTACCATTTTTTAATGAAGTCAGGGTTTTATTTATTAAAGGCTTTATTATGTTAGTCCATATGAACAGTTTATGCTCATGTAGCCACAGAATATACAAACCACACGCCACAAAACAGCTTAAACAAATATAATTAAAACAAAAATCAAAGTAATTACAACAATATCAATATACAAAAGACAAAATAGAAATTTAAATGTGTGTGTGGAAAAATATATTGAAGTATTAGCATGTATTTCCTGAAGAGACTGATTTCCTTCTCTGTCTAGCGAAAAAGACGTTATTAATCGCATTAATTACGTCAGCTACAGAAAACAGCATTTCATATATTTTTTTGGTAAATGGAAAGTATACTAGAAAGAGAAATAAAAACACCTTATTTTTAACGATTTTAACTATATTTTGCTTTAGCATGCGCAAATATTGCGCAAATCGTGCGCCGTCGTGATTCTGAAGAACACTCATTCCTTGCGTTCCTTCTTTCTTCACGCTGATTGGCCAGATTTGAATAGAAGACCGCGAGCCACTGTCGGTTTGAGGAAAGACATGGCGGTTGTGGATTAGTGAGCTATAAAAATCAACGCTATGAAGCAGAAAACCTTTAATAATTAGCCCATATTTCCGTGACAGTTGTTTGTGTTGTTGTTTTTCAGTTGGTTAAGTTAGTAATTAGGAAGAGTAGAGGTGTATTTTGATCGCCGGAGGAGTTGTAACCGTCATCCAGGTGAGTTAAACCTCTTCATAAACAGAGCTAACATGTTAGCTTAAATAAACAGTAAGTATAAACCGGAAGTGACCCCTACAGAAGAATTAGGCATGGTTGTGATGATAAACAATCACTTACCAACATGTAAATAAAGTCTTATGAGAGTTTTGTTTCTTCTAAGAAGTTCTGCAGGATTTCAGCACCATGATGGAGTCATGCTTTAACGAGAAGGTGGCCAGGGCAGAGACCATCCTGGTGGACGACCTGAGGAGAGATCTGCGCTTGGATCTGACTGAAATTGCAGAGGCTCAGGTGGGATCTCGTCCTGTCACATCTCACCTGTGACCATTTGCTTTGGTGTGTTCATACATGGTGTGTGTTTGTGTGCAGGACTCCGGCTTCTTTGACAGAGAGTTTTTACAGGTGTACCTCCGGATAAGACCCTTCTCCCAGGCTGAAATGGACAGTGGTGAATCTCAGGTGAGTTTGAAGTGGTCACTGCTTATTCCCTGAGAATCACTTACACTGTAGATTCCTGATCTCTCCAACACACCTGAAGATGTTTTTGACAGTTCCTTAAAGCATGCCATTACTACCAACACACTCATTTCATTAGGGTTATATTTCTGTATGGGTTTTTCCTTTTCTTCACACAGGACTGCGTCACCATCCATGCCCCTGACACGGTTCTCCTCAAGGCCCCGAGGTCGTCTCTCTCGGCCCGAGGAGGTGATAAATCGGTTCCGCAAACGGCACAGCGCTTTCAGTTCTCTCAGGTATTTGTGTAATAAATAAATACATGAAGGAAAAAGTTTCAAGTGAACTCTAATGAGAAAGTGAATCAAATTGAATCGACTCAACTCTGACTCATTTGAATTGACTCGACTCTGAATCAAACTGGATCCACTTGACATTGAATCGACTCCCCTATGAATCGAATTGAATCGACTCTGACCGAGCCAAAGCACAGCGCTTTAGAGCTGCAGAAGTGCCATGAGTTCTGGAGAAATGAATCAATAAACAATAAGAGAGAATAAAAATTCAGCGTAATGCACAAAACATCGTAACTCAACGATTTATCTAATGGTGGATCTGTTTATTGAGCTCTGGCTCTGTGAGCTTTGTGGCTCCTGCATGCACATGGTAAAGGTTTATTTGGACTAATGAATGGATGAAAGGATGTTTTTGTCTCTACACATGACGTTTTGTTGCTTTTTGAGCCGCTTCCTTATCTACAGTCTGAAAGCAAACTGAACCAAATGGCAAAAGAATCAATCTATCTGTGATTCAGATTTGTTAAGAAGACTCAGATAAACATGTATTATTAATTACAATTGACTTCAAGTTATTTTTTCCCCCAAAAAAGTATAGTGTTGTTTTTATTAAACTGATGTGTGAAGAATCCTGAGGAACGTCCCACGTGTGTAGTGCTTTCCAGAATTATTGTATTGCAGGAACTTGAGTGAAGAACCTCCGGCTCTGAAGGATGTTGCGTCACACCGCAGTGACGTCCAGCGCTCCGTGTGTGTTTTAGGTTTTCGGGGCGGACATGTCGCAGAAGGACCTGTTTGATGGCACGGTGAAAAATCTGGTCAGAGATGTCCTGGAGGGAAAAAACTCGCTGGTCTTCACGTACGGAGTCACGAACGCCGGAAAGACCTTCACGTTTTTAGGTTTGTGCTGCACATGTTACAGTCATCATCCTCATCATCATCCTCAATCAGACACACACCACAAAAATGTATTACAGCTTTACCTCTGACACTGGAGACTCCTTCCGATAACATTACGTAAATATCTGTCTAGGTTTACGTGGAGCCTCCTCCGTACATGTCCCTGTGCACGAGCTGTTGCCATGGAAACAATAATGTATTAGAGCGAGTGCATTAAAATAAACCTGCGCTGCTGTTATAGAGAATTAATCACCACCTTCGGTTTAGGTTATTAGCTGTGTGTGTGTTTCAGGCCCAGAACACGACGTGGGCATCCTGCCACGCTCCTTAAACCTGATCTTCGGCAGTCTGGAGGGTCGTATCTTCACCCAGAGCAGCGTGAAGCCTCACCGCGCTCAGGACGTCCTGAAGCTCAGCAAGGAGCAGCAGGTGGAGGAGAACATCAGCAAACGCAACCTCCTCAGACTCCTCAGAGAGGTGAGCCGGATCACTGCTGGATGAGAGAGAAACCTCCTCAGTGAGGTCACGCTCCTCGTCCTCAGGAACGAGACGTTTTACATCACACTGTGAGCATGTGGAGAATGGTGAGATGTTCTTCTCTTCTTCTTATGTCTTTATTTGTGATTTTGTTTCTCTCTCAGAATGATGCTCAGAAAAATACAAGCAGCCTGAGCTCCAGCTCCAGATCTGAAGGTAAACACACACACACTCATACATCTGCTGAGGTTTTATTGTGGAGATGAATGAGATGTTCTGGAGATGTTGCTTCATGAAGCCTAAAAGTTCTTGAAGGTTTGTATCCTATCATGATTGATGAGTAATCACGAGCATCCGGTGGAATCCCGCAGGTTCGGAACTGGTCGATCCCGAAGGCCCGGTGTCGGACAGGAGCTTCGGGGTAGACGTGGATCTCCACACCAGGTTCTCCGTCTGGGTGTCCTTCTGCGAGATCTACAACGAGAACATCCACGATTTACTGGAGCAGCCGAGTGGCACTGGGGCACGCCGGGCCAACCTGCGCCTCTGTCAGGACACCAAGGGGAACTCCTTCATCAAGGGTACGACCCCCGCGACACACACACACACACACACACACACACACTGACCACTGCTTCAGCATGGGTCTAAACATCAGTCCATCACACTCTTTATCTCGGTTAATCACCCGCCAAACCACAGAACTCTTCATTTGTGAGTTCTGTACACTTTTATTCGTTACTGTGAATGATGTTTTTACACACGCGCACACACACACACATGAGACGTATAAACCACACACTAACACATTTCTCAAGCACTTTGTAAATAATCTATACATTAATGTTCATCGTTAGTGGTGTGTGTGTGTGTGTGTGTGTGTGTGTGTGTGTGTTAGATCTGCGCTGGGTGCAGGTGAACAGCTCAGATGAAGCGTTTAAAGTTATGAAACTGGGCAAAAAGAACCAGAGTATTTCATCCACCAAACTCAATCAGCTGTCCAGCAGGAGGTGAGAACACACACACACACGCAGGAGGAATGAGAGCTCCTTATATAAATGTTAATATATGAATATTACACACTTGCATTAAAGCAATCTCTCTCTCTCTCAGTCACAGTATCTTCACGGTGAGGATTTTAAGGATTAAGGACGTCTCCTCTCTCAGTGTGCAGTCTGTCAGTGAGTGAGTGCCATTTTAAACCACTAATGAATAATAAATAATGGCCGAGAAACTGAGAGCTGTTCCGGAGCCCAGACCTGGCAACCACAATCCAGTGCTGTTAATAAATCAGCTCTCAACTACTCACATGTTCAGATTCATACTTATTTAATTTTAGGTGGAATACGTAAATACGTACAAGCCACTCCTTTAACTGTGTGTGTGTGTGTGTGTGTGTGTGTGTGTGTGTGTGTGTTGTAGGCTGTCTCTGTGTGACCTGGCTGGATCAGAGCGATGTGGTAAAACTCAGAATAAAGGAGATCGACTGAAGGAGGCAGGAAACATCAACACCTCTCTGCTCAGTCTGGGGAAATGCATCAATGCTCTGAAAGGCAGCCAGCAGGCCAGGTGTGTTCACCTCCTCTTCACCCCCACCACCTCCTTCACCTCCTCTTCACCCCCACCACCTCCTTCACCTCCTCTTCACCCCCACCACCTCCTTCACCTCCTCTTCACCACCACCACCTCCTTCACCTCCTCTTCACCCCCACCACCTCCTTCACCTCCTCTTCACCACCACCACCTCCTTCACCTCCTCTTCACCACCACCACCTCCTTCACCTCCTCTTCACCACCACCACCTCCTTCACCTCCTCTTCACCCCCACCACCTCCTTCATTCTCCATCTCCCTCTCTTCACTCTTAGTTATTGCTCACCATCATTTATACTGAACTTTAAATTGTATTTAGTTTTGAACTTTATCTTAAATTCATCTCCCCCCAAAGCATGTTAAAGGAATCACAAATATAAGATCATTAGACAAAAAAGACATAAGTCCAGCTGCTCATTTAAATAGAATATGATGCCAGATCCCTGCAGGCCCTCCCCTTTCCTGGATTCTTATTTGCATATTAAAAGCTGATCTCTCTCTCTCTCTCTCTCTCCCCGCAGGCAGCATGTTCCGTTCAGAGAGAGTAAACTGACCCACTACCTGCAGGGGTTCTTCACAGGCCGAGGGAGAGCGGCCATGATCGTCAACATCAACCAGTGTGCCTCCATGTATGACGAGACACTCAACGTCCTCAAGTTCTCTGCCGTGGCACAGAAGGTGTGTTGGGGGGGGAGAGAGAGAGAGAGAGAGAGAATAATACACTCTGGTCTTCTATGTGAATGAACAGTTATACTATGAAAATAATAAAAAATATTAGATATATATAATGTTCATGTGTCTACTTACACCTATAATTTCATATTTTTACACCTATTTTTATTTTTTTATATTATTTTTATTTATCTATATTATATTTTATTTTACTTTATTTTCTATTTTTATACTTTTAATATACTCGTTTTATTCTTATCTTTTTTTTTATGGATCTCTTTCTAACATACTTTTTATAAATGTTTACATGCCGGACAGTCGTGAAAAAACATTTCACTGCATGTTGTACCGTGTATGAAAATGTATGTGACAAATATTATTTGAATTAGATATTAGATTTGCAGCTGCACCACAATCAGAGGAAATTAATCAACAGTTTCTGACCAATCAGAATCCTGAATTCAACAGCACAGTGCTCTGTCTCTTTCCCTCTCTCTCTCTCTCTGTGTCTCGTGTGCTCTCGATCTTTCTCTTTCTGTCTATCTCTCTCTGTCTCGTGCTCCCTCTCTCCCTTTCTGTCTCTCTCGCTCTTTCTCTCTCTGTCTGGCTCTGTTTCTCTCTCTCTCTCTCTCTCTCTCTCTCTCTCTCTCAGGTGGTGGTCCTCTCTGTCCCCTCTGTCCTCTCGTTGGTGGTGAAGAGGAGTGCGAGGGAAGTGTCCTTTATCATTAATAAGGCGACTCGGCGGGAGGCACGCCGCACGTCTCTGGTGCGATGGGAGAACAGCCGCAGAGACCGAGACGAGACGTCTGAGGAGGAGGAGGAGGAGGATGAGGAGGAGAGCGTGCTGGAAGACACGATACAGGAGGAAGAAGGGAAGGAGACTGTGCTGCTGGATAAAGAGGTGTACGAGGTCAGCATGGGGTCATGCAACACTTATTTTTGTGTATTTACTGTGTGGATGAAGTGAACGTGTGTGTGTGTAGAATCAGCTGCTGCAGATAGAGGAGCTGCAGGAACAGTTGAGGACGCTGAGGGCGGAGACTACAGTTGTGGAGGGTCGAATCCGAGAGGAAGTGACAAAAGAGTTCTCTGAGCTCTTCACTCAGATGCAGAACGATTACAAGTAGGACTTCTCCCCCTGTCTCCCCCCGTCTTTCCTCCTTCCCTCCCTCTCTGTACTGTTCTTTGCTGTACACAAAGATGACCAGTGGGGTTTTTAACATCATTCTCTCTCTCTCTCTCTCTCTCTTCTCAGTGAGCGTATCAGTAAAGAGAGGGAGTTGGTGGAGGACCGGTGTGAGCGCCGGCTCGAGATTTTCAAAAACCTGGTGGAGAAAACCGGCAGAGAAACCTGCAGTGATGGAGAAGATCCTGCTAGAGCACAGGTGAGGAGCACAAAACTCCTTTGTCTTGGACAGAATTAGAAATCGTAATTGTTTTACAGTGTATGCACTCACTGTCCACTTTATTAGGAACACCTGAGAATTCATGTATTTTTCTAATCAGCCAGTCACGTGGCAGCAGCACAGGTCCAGAGAGGTCCAGAGCTTCAGAATGAAGAAAATATGCATGTGTGTGTGTGTGTGTGTGTGTGTGTGTGTGTGTGTTATAGGAGCGAGAGCCTCCTTCTCTAGACGGCATGCTTGACTCCATGTCTACTGACCTGGCCGGGATCAGGAAGGACGCTGAAGCGGCTCACTCGTGCCTGGTGACCAGTGACGGCCGACCCTCTGTGATGCTGCGTGAACTTCAGGAAAAGGTCACAGAACTGAGGGAGAAGCTCAGTGAAACCCAGAAACAGCTGGAGAGCAGAACTCGGGGTTAGTCTTGGTCTTATTCTGCGTCTACATCAGCGAGAGACCGAGTGAAAGGTTTTATTTTCCCGCTTCCGTGTAATTCACTCGAATGAGGTAGAGAGGATTTTATAAAACCTTATGAGCATGAGTTCTCCTTCTCTTGCAGCACATGACCTCTCACTATCAGTAAACACGTACACAGACATTAGGAAGGAAAATAAAGATCTTTCACTGTTACTGTTTCTCTTTGGAATATTAAAACAAAAGACAAGCCACGCCCACAAAATACAGGTCACACCCACAGAAGACAAGTCATTAATTCTAGACATTTTTTAATATAAAGCTGCATAGTTTTTCATATCGTTGATTTAAAGAAATTAATATAATGTACTTCATCTCTTTATGTTAGAGTTGGATGCTCAGAGCAGCCTGGTGGAGGAGCTGGAGGACGTGAGGAAGGTAAAACATCCCATGATGTCCATCACAACCAGCTGCAATGATGAAATAATTTATTCTCAAATAATCCGACTTTATTTAGCTATCTTGTTAACAGCCAACATGTTTAAGTTACTAATCGCTTTTAACTTATTTTTTTTATTTGGTATCAGCCAATCAGAGGCTCTCTAGCTCCAGATGTGCTTGTCATGTTAGCCTTATCTAATTTCCTATTGGCTGAAATCTCTCTCATGGTTTCTTTCTCTCATTACACATTCTATTATAAACGTGTACACTATATAGCCAAAAATCTTGGGACACCCCTATAAATTAATACACAGTCCTGACCTCAACCCCATAGAACACCTTTGGGATGAATTAGAGCGGAGACTGTGAGCCAGACCTTCTCGTCCAACATCAGTGCCTGACCTCACAAATGTGCTTCTAGAGGAACGGTCAAAAATTCCCATAAACACACTCCTAAACCTTGTGGAAAGCCTTCCCAGAAGAGTTGAAGCTGTTATAGCTGCAAAGGGTGGGACAACTCCATATTACATTCATGTGCATGGAAAGGCAGATGTCCCAAAACTTTTGGCCTGACTCGGAGTCTCAACTCTAATCCATCCCAAAGGTGTTCTATGTGGTTGAGGTCAGGACTCTGTGCAGGACAGTCAAGTTCCTCCACACCAAACTCACTCATCCATGTCTTTATGGACCTTGCTTTGGTCACTGGTGTACAGTCATGTTGGAACAGGAAGGGGTCATCCCCAAACTGTTCCCACAAAGAGCATGAAATTGTCCAGAATGTCTTGGTATGAAGCTGAAGCATTAAGAGTTCCTTTCACTGGAACTAAGGGGCCGAGTCCAACCCCTGAAGAGCCAGAACTGTCCCTGTTCTTCACCAGAAGTCGTGTGTGTGGTGTGTGGGTGGGTGTGTGTGTGCTGCAGAGTCGTGAGGAGAGACTGAATGATCTGATGGTGCAGTGTGTGGAGAAAGATGAGACCATCTCTAAACTTCAGGCCACACTGGACCGAGTCGAAGAGAACAGCGCCAAGAACGTGAGTGTGGTGATGATGATGATGAATAATTAATAACTAGCTGCGGTTCCCTACAACGTCTTCAATTCCTTAACTGTCCACTTACACAACAAACCCAATTTTTTGTCTCATTTAAACTTTCATTTAATTTTACTTTTGATTTGTTTCATGTCTCTTTGCTCCGCCCCTAAATGTTGCATTTTATTTGTCTGTGATTTATGAAGCCCCGCCTAACTACCAAAAAAGAAAAAGTTAACACATTGATGAAATCTTGTAAATTAAATATTATTTTGTGTAAAACGTGAACATTATTCTCCTAAGAAAGAAATCCAGTAAGATTCTGATCATTTGTGAACATTAAACTGGGGCGTGAATTAGAATTGTGGGGGCGGGGATTATTGATTTTACATTACAGGATATGCTTTACATTTTTAATACATGAGTTATAAATAAACAATAGAATTTAATAAAGATATTCTCATTCCAAAAAAAAAAAGTAAATGGCTGCCCTAATTATGAGGAAATCCTTTTTTTAGGTTGTTTGGAAGTTCTGCTCAGGAAATTATTATATTATATATTATTATATTATATTATATAATTATTTATTATTAAATTATTATTATTATTATTATTATTATTATTATTATTATTATTATTATTCCTGTTTATCATTTTGTTATTGTTATTTATTTTATTTATTTTTTAATCCAATCAAATTGTTGTTTTTTCAGAGCGCTCTGATTAAGGACCTCCTCCAGCAGCAACGCAGCTGCACATGCTCAGAACGCCGGACACGCCCCGAAACCCGGAAGCGTAGACAGGAAAGGGCAGAACCGGAGGACATCCACAGACAGCCCCCTTTAAAGAAAGGTACTAGCTCCACCTCCTCTGCTGAATCCAGCCTTCCAGCTTCTATCTCGACCAGAGGGGCGGGGAAGGAGAATCGGGTCAAAGGTCGCCGCTTCCTACAAGGCAGAAAACGACTTTCATCCCTAAAGAAGTAGCGACATGTGAAGCGGCGCTGATCACGCCTTCTACACGCGACACGTTTTTCTTATTTATTTATTTTTTTTTAACAATGTCTGGATGTGTGCGTTAATGTGAATAAAGAAATTTGTCATGGGGAACATTTCACAAAGTAATTTTACCATAATAATAATAATAATAATAATAATAATAATAATAATAATAATGTTGTTTTATAACATTTTTAAAACATTTACATTGGATTGGGGGTATTATATGAGCATGGCAACCCTGGATCGGGGGGGTTTATATGAGCATGGCAACCCATGACATCACACTGATTTTATCTGAGGTTCCTTTTTTTTGTTAAATTATAAATCTTTTATACAATCCAAGGCATGCTTTTCAAATAGGAATATAAAATTAAATTTGTTTTTGAACATTATAACTAATTATTTTTTCATTTTGTTTGTTTTTAATTAAAATAAGCTTCCCCTAATTAGGGAAGATTTTAGATCGTTTCATTAATAAAGTTTTCCTTCAGAATATAAACAAACATTTAAACACACATCACTGGTAGAGAATAACAGATTATAATCTTTTATAACTATTAAAACGTTTAAAATGTGCATCACGATATGCAAACAAGGTCAAAGGTCATCCTAATAGTTGTCTATATAAATAAATTGTTAATGTTTTGAGTATTACTGACCCCATAACTAATTTTCACTCTAGGGTCTCTTGAGGACACAAACATCCTAGAAGATCTTGTGGAGGATGAGGATGAAGATGATCCACCTACATCTGAGGTCAAAGGTCAGCTTGAGCATACTGTTATACATCTATAACGCTACCCTTTATTCTTAGAGTATTAATCATTAAAATAAACCCACTCACGTCGGACATAACCGATCTGCTGTACATCTCCATCTCCAGGTTCTTCAAACGTCATCGGCGCCTGCCGTAATGACTCATCTGTGGCTGAGGTCAAAGGTCAGGTGGATCGTCTTCAGAAGGAATTGTGTCAGAAGGACGGGCGGATCTCGGATCTGCAGCGGGAACGCCAGACTCTGGAGTTCTGTGTCCAGGAGCTGAAATCTGCGCTGGAAGAAGAGAGGCAGTCCTGCACCAGACTTCTCCGAGAGACTGAGCAGAAGATGGAGGAGGAGCAGCAGCGAAGGTTTCACTCAGTCATCACCAGGATGAAGGAGATGGAGGAGAAACTGGACACCGCTGAGAAAACCTGTGCCGTCTTCAGAACCTCTCAGACGGACTCATCAAACACACTCATCAAAAATCTACAGCAGGAAGTGACCCGGCTCAAACAGGAAGCGGAACGTTTTGGTGAGGCGAAGGTTACGCCTGAGGAAGTCTCCAGGTTACAGGAGGAGAGCGAGAGGAAGGGCGAGAGAGTGAAAACTCTGGAACAACAACTGCTAGAAAGTCAAAATATTCATGACAACCTCAAGAGTGTGAGCTCTGACCTCCAGGTTGAGGTCAGCAACCTGAAAGGGGTCATCGAGCAGAGGGCAGCACTTCCGGTGAAGGACAGCACGCCCAAACAAAACGAGAAGACGGACACCGAGCTGTCTAATAAGGCAGCCCAGCTAGCCAAGAAGGAGGCGGAGCTTGCTGCGAAGGAGGTGGAGCTTGCTACTGTCCAACAGGAAGCACAGGAGGCACGAAAGAGAGAGGTGGAGAGGAGGAGAGAGCTCCTTGCTGTAGCCGAGGAGGCCATCGCTCAGAAGGAGGCGGAGCTTCAAAAACGAGAGGCGGAGATCAGCAGGTGAGTCTTACCTGAGCTGAGTTATAGCTGACAGGAAGTCTTACCTGAGCTTAGTAATGCACATGCTCTGTTGACACACACACACACAGTTGTTATTGAGGTCCTGATGAAGTGAATTTGATCAGTGTGTATGACACTAGCATATAGAGTGGTGTATAATAAATTCCGGTTTTGTAATGTTCTGTGTGTGTGTGTGTGTGTGTTAAAAGGCTGAAGGAGGAGCTGAAGTGCAGTAGTGGACAGTTCTCGAGTCTGTCTTTAGATGCTCAGAGGAGAGAGGAGGAGGTGTCTGATCTGAGGGAGAAACTCGCCGACTCCAAGAAACAGATCCAGCAGGTCCAGAAGGAGGTGAGGTGTCTGAGACTGTCAGAGTCAGGTGTAGCAGAAGACTTTAAACCTCGGGGACATGTCTCAGTGTGTGTGTGTGTGTGTGTGTGTGTGTGTGTGTGTGTGTGTGTGTGTGTGTGTGTGTGTGTGTGTGTGCGCTTAGATCTGCTCCATGCGCGATGTAGAAAGATCTCTGAAACAGAAGCTGAGTGATGTGGAGAAGATGAAATCCCAGCTACAGAACGAGCTCTCCAGCCGAGATCGCACCATCCAGCAGCTCAGGAGTGTAAATAATGATAATAATATACACTTTATAGACATGTTATAGACACCTTACATACCTGTTATTACATAGGTTTGAGTTTAACGTGTGTGTGTTAATTCCAGACTCGTTCATCGGATTCTAAGAGTGAGGGTCACGCCCATCTTTACGAGAAAGCTCTTAAAGGTGCAGTACGTTATTCACATCACACACACACACACACATTGTGTGGCTTTTCCCCCAATTTTTTCAGTTACTATGGCAACATAAGGTTTGACATGGTTTCACTGAAACAGCTAAAACAATACTCAGGAATATTCTGTTATTTCAGTCGATCACTGTGTGTGTGTGTGTGTGTGTGTGTGTGTGTGTAGATCTGCAGGAGTGTCAGGGTGTGATAGAGGAGATGCGTCTGGTTCTCAGTGAGCAGGAGGAGACTCAGACTCAAATGGACCTGGAGCTGGAGAGCAGAGAAACTCAGATCCATCAACTTACAGAAGGTAACACAATATACACACACTACACACACACACTACACACACTACACACACTATACACACTGCACACACTACACACCCACTACACACACTATACACACTGCACACAGTACACACACTATATACACTGCACACACTACACACCCACTACACACACTGGACACACTACACACACTATACACACTGCACACACTACACACACTATACACACTGCACACACTATACACACTGCACACACTACACACCCACTACACACACTGGACACACTATACACACTGCACACACTACACACCCACTACACACACTGGACACACTGCACACACTACACACCCACTACACACACTATACACACTGCACACAGTACACACACTATATACACTGCACACACTACACACCCACTACACACACTGGACACACTACACACACTATACACACTGCACACACTACACACACTGGACACACTACACACACTATACACACTGCACACACTACACACACTATACACACTGCACACACTACACACACTATACACACTGCACACACTCACTACACACACTATACACACTGCACACACTCACTACACACACTATACACACTGCACACACTACACACACTATACACACACACTGCACACACTGGACACACTACACACACTACACACCCACTACACACACTATACACACTACACACACTACACACACACTATACACACTGCACACACTACACACACTATACACACTGCACACACTCACTACACACACTATACACACTGCACACACTCACTACACACACTATACACACTGCACACACTACACACACTATACACACCCACTACACACACTGGACACACTACACACACTACACACCCACTACACACACTATACACACTACACACACTACACACACACTATATACACTGGACACACTACACACATTATACACACTGCACACACTACACACCCACTACACACACTATACACACTACACACACTACACACCCACTATACACACTGCACACACTACACACCCACTATACACACTGCACACACTACACACCCACTATACACACTACACACCCACTACATACACTGCACACACTACACACCCACTATACACACTGCACACACTACACACCCACTATACACACTACACACCCACTACATACACTGCACACACTACACACCCACTACACACACTATACACACTGCACACACTACACACACTATACACACTGCACACACTACACACCCACTACACACACTACACACCCACTATACACCCACTATACACACTGCACACACTACACACACTACACACCCACTATACCCACTACACACACTACACACCCACTATACACACTACACACCCACTATACCCACTACACACACTACACACCCACTATACACACTGCACACACTACACACCCACTATACCCACTACACACACTACACACCCACTATACACACTACACACCCACTATACCCACTATACACACTACACACCCACTATACCCACTACACACACTACACACCCACTACATACACTGCACACACTACACACCCACTATACACACTGCACACACTATACACACTACACACACTACACACACACTATACACACTGGACACACTACACACCCACTATACACACTGCACACACTATACACACTACACACACACTATACACACTGGACACACTACACACACTATACACACTGCACACACTACACACACTGCACACACTACACACACTATACACACTACACACCCACTACACACACTATACACACTGCACACACTACACACCCACTACACACACTATACACACTACACACACTACACACCCACTATACACACTACACACCCACTATACCCACTATACACACTGCACACACTACACACCCACTATACCCACTACACACACTACACACACACTATACACACTGGACACACTACACACACTACACACCCACTACACACACTATACACACTACACACACTACACACCCACTATACACACTGCACACACTACACACCCACTATACACACTGCACACACTACACACCCACTATACACACTACACACCCACTACATACACTGCACACACTACACACCCACTATACACACTGCACACACTACACACCCACTATACACACTGCACACACTACACACCCACTATACACACTACACACCCACTACATACACTGCACACACTACACACCCACTATACACACTGCACACATTACACACCCACTATACACACTACACACCCACTATACCCACTACACACCCACTATACACACTGCACACACTACACACCCACTATACACACTACACACCCACTATACCCACTATACACACTACACACCCACTATACACACTACACACCCACTACATACACTGCACACACTACACACCCACTATACACACTGCACACACTACACACCCACTATACACACTACACACCCACTACATACACTGCACACACTACACACCCACTACACACACTATACACACTGCACACACTACACACACTATACACACTGCACACACTACACACCCACTACACACACTACACACCCACTACACACCCACTACACCCACTACACACACTGCACACACTACACACCCACTACACACACTACACACCCACTACACACCCACTACACCCACTACACACCCACTACACACACTACACACCCACTATACACCCACTATACACACTGCACACACTACACACCCACTATACCCACTACACACCCACTATACACACTGCACACACTACACACCCACTATACCCACTACACACACTACACACCCACTATACCCACTACACACACTACACACCCACTATACACACTGCACACACTACACACCCACTATACACACTACACACCCACTATACCCACTACACACACTACACACCCACTATACACACTGCACACACTACACACCCACTACACACACTACACACCCACTATACCCACTATACCCACTACACACCCACTATACCCACTACACACACTACACACCCACTACATACACTGCACACACTACACACCCACTATACACACTGCACACACTATACACACTGCACACACCACACACCCACTACATACACTGCCCACACTACACACCCACTGCACACACTACACACCCACTATACACACTGCACACACTACACACCCACTATACACACTGCACATACTACACACACACACTGCACACACTACACACACACTATACACACTGCACACACTACACACCCACTATACACACTGCACACACTACACACCCACTATACACACTGCACACACTAT
Organism: Hemibagrus wyckioides; assembly: GCF_019097595.1. Taxonomy (NCBI): domain Eukaryota; kingdom Metazoa; phylum Chordata; class Actinopteri; order Siluriformes; family Bagridae; genus Hemibagrus; species Hemibagrus wyckioides. Next base: position 29,422,532 of record NC_080718.1, on the reverse strand, counting down.
ACACACACTACACACCCACTATACACACTGCACACACTACACACACACTGCACACTATACACACTGTACACACTATACTACACACACTGTACACACTATACTACACACACTGTACACACTATACTACACACACTATACACACTGTACACACTACACCCACTATACACACTGCACACACTACACCCACTATACTACACACACTGTACACACTATACTACACACACTGTACACACTATACTATACACACTGTACACACTACACCCACTATACACACTGCACACACTACACCCACTATACACACTGCACACACTACACCCACTATACTACACACACTGTACACACTATACTACACACACTGTACACACTATACTACACACACTGCACACACTATACTACACACACTGTACACACTATACTACACACACTGCACACACTATACTACACACACTGCACACACTATACACACTGCACACACTGCACACACTATACTACACACACTGTACACACTATACTACACACACTGTACACACTATACTACACACACTGTACACACTATACTACACACACTGTACACACTATACTACACACACTGCACACACTATACTACACACACTGTACACACTATACTACACACACTGTACACACTATACTACACACACTGCACACACTATACTACACACACTGTACACACTATACTACACACACTGCACACACTATACTACACACACTGTACACACTATACTACACACACTGCACACACTATACTACACACACTGTACACACTATACTACACACACTGTACACACTATACTACACACACTGCACACACTATACTACACACACTGCACACACTATACTACACACACTGTACACACTATACTACACACACTGTACACACTATACTACACACACTGTACACACTATACTACACACACTGTACACACTATACTACACACACTGCACACACTATACTACACACACTGTACACACTATACTACACACACTGTACACACTATACTACACACACTGTACACACTATACTACACACACTATACTACACACACTGTACATACCACACTACACACACTGTACACACTACACACACTGTACACACTACACACACTGTACACACTGTACACACACTACACACACTGTACACACACTACACACACTGTACATACTACACTATACACACTGTACATACCACACTACACACACTGTACACACTGTACAAACTACACACACTGTACACACTGTACAAACTACACACACTGTACACACACTGTACACACTGTACAAACTACACACACTATATACACACTGTACACACTACACACACCAAACTGCTGTCTTTTGGTCAACCTCACTGACCTGTTCCTTTACTTCATGCCAGATTTTATAGCAATACACTTACACACACACTCACACAGACACACAGGTTTCACTTCTGTGATCCTGATTACACAAAGAATGTGTGTGTGTTTCTGTGTGTTTTTAGAGCTGGAGAACCTAAAAGAGCTGCTTCTGAAACAAAGGAACAGTAAACAGGTCCATCATGATGAACCAGCACACAGTGATGAAATCACACGGGCCAAAGAGGACGCAGTGCAGGCTCAGGACAACCTGAAGGTGAGGTCATAAGAGTAGGTGTGTCCTAAACTACTCTGTGCTCGCTGGACACTACACCAAGTGTTTCCAGCCCTGGTCCTACTCACTCACCAGGTTCAACCACTCAGCTAATTAACGGTCCTTCCTGGGTGAAGGTTCTCCAGGACCAGGGTTTGGGAACTTGCTCTGTAGACTAGAGACTCATGTCCCAAATAACACTATTCACTATATAGGGCACATAGACATTATCATCAGTCCAGTGTGGGCGTTTCCCAAACCACACACCCTATTAACTACATAGACGTCATCATCAGTCCAGTGTGGGCGTGTCCCAAACCACGCACCCTATTAACTACATAGACGTCATCATCAGTCCAGTGTGGGCGTGTCCCAAACCACGCACCCTATTAACTACATAGACGTCATCATCAGTCCAGTGTGGGCGTGTCCCAAACCACGCACCCTATTAACTACATAGACGTCATCATCAGTCCAGTGTGGGCGTGTCCCAAACCACGCACCCTATTAACTACATAGACGTCATCATCAGTCCAGTGTGGGCGTGTCCCAAACCACGCACCCTATTAACTACATAGACGTCATCATCAGTCCAGTGTGGGCGTGTCCCAAACCACGCACCCTATTAACTACATAGACGTCATCATCAGTCCAGTGTGGGCGTGTCCCAAACCACGCACCCTATTAACTACATAGACGTCATCATCAGTCCAGTGTGGGCGTGTCCCAAACCACGCACCCTATTAACTACATAGACGTCATCATCAGTCCAGTGTGGGCGTGTCCCAAACCACGCACCCTATTAACTACATAGACGTCATCATCAGTCCAGTGTGGGCGTGTCCCAAACCACGCACCCTATTAACTACATAGACGTCATCATCAGTCCAGTGTGGGCGTGTCCCAAACCACGCACCCTATTAACTACATAGACGTCATCATCAGTCCAGTGTGGGCGTGTCCCAAACCACGCACCCTATTAACTACATAGACGTCATCATCAGTCCAGTGTGGGCGTGTCCCAAACCACGCACCCTATTAACTATATAGGGCACTAAAACATTATAAGTCCGCTATGGGCTTGTCCCAATCCACACACACTCTTCACTACATAGACATTAGGTGTCTATTGTGAAAGTGTCCTAAAACCACACACTATATTTATAAACACTGTTGTCAGTCCCCTGTGGGTTTTCTTTCAAATTGTGTGTGTGTGTGTGTGTGTTAGATGCTCAGTGAGAAACATCAGGCTGAGCGCAGGAAGTGGATGGAGGAGAAGCTGGTCCTGATCGCTCAAGCGAAGGACGCAGAGGAGAGGAGGAACCAGGATATGAGGCGCTATGCTGAGGACAGAGAGAAACACGCCCGCCAACACACTGAGATGGTACACACTCATTACTTCCACTTCCTTTGTGTGTGTGCGTGCATTTGTTTATTGTTTTATTTCTTTATTGTTTTCGTGTCAGGAGTCGCTGAAGGCCTGTCTGGCTGAGCGTGAGCAGGAGATGGATGAGTGGAGGAAGGAGAGAGACACACTGGTCTCTGCTCTGGAGGTCCAGCTGAAGAAACTCGTCTCTACCATCGCAGACAAAGATGAGCAGATCAGAAGCCTGAAGTGTACTAACACAGATCAACCACCAGAGGTCAGTGCAGCATATTTTAACATAATACCCCTGCTTCCCAATACAGCCGCATGCCTTTTATGCGCCCTTCATGCACCCTTGTCTACTTCTATTCTCCATCTCCCCTGAATTGTTATATTAAACTGTAAAGGTGTAAGCTATTATTGTGATAAGTTGATGACAAAAAAGGTTTTTGTCATTTTTAAAGAGCTAAAAATTAACCCAAAAAACTTTGAACTGTTTAGATGCAGTACTGTGACACACAGAGGCCACACCTCCTTCACTGAGACTGACACACAGAGGCCACACCTCCTTCACTGAGACTGACACACAGAGGCCACACCTCCTTCACTGAGACTGACACACAGAGGCCACACCTCCTTCACTGAGACTGACACACAGAGGCCACACCTCCTTCACTGAGACTGACACACAGAGGCCATGCCTCCTTCACTGCGACTGACACAGAGGTCACACCTCCTTCACTGAGTCTGACACATAGGCCACACCTCCTTTACTGAGACTGACACACAGAGGCCACACCTCCTTCACTGAGACACACAGACGCCACACCTCCTTTACTGAGACACACAGAGGCCACACCTCCTTTACTGAGACACACAGAGGCCACACCTCCTTTACTGAGACACACAGAGGCCACACCTCCTTCACTGAGACTGACGCACAGAGGCCACGCCTCCTTCACTGAGACTGACGCACAGAGGCCACGCCTCCTTCACTGAGACTGACGCACAGAGGCCACGCCTCCTTCACTGAGACTGACGCACAGAGGCCACGCCTCCTTCACTGAGACTGACGCACAGAGGCCACGCCTCCTTCACTGAGACTGACGCACAGAGGCCACGCCTCCTTCACTGAGACTGACGCACAGAGGCCACGCCTCCTTCACTGAGACTGACGCACAGAGGCCACGCCTCCTTCACTGAGACTGACGCACAGAGGCCACGCCTCCTTCACTGAGACTGACGCACAGAGGCCACGCCTCCTTCACTGAGACTGACGCACAGAGGCCACGCCTCCTTCACTGAGACTGACGCACAGAGGCCACGCCTCCTTTACTGACAGAGGTCATGCACTCAGCGGTCCTTCACTGGGCCTGATGGGCAGATAGGCCACACCCCCTTCACTGTCCGCTTATGATGTTTCAGATGTGTGACAATGGATTGATGGAGCAGCTGAAGGAGAAGGAGGCGGAGCTAAAACAATTGAAAGAGCAGCTCAGAGAGACAACACACACATGCCCCACTACAGACTCATCTACACAGGTCTCTCTCTCTCTCTCACACACACACACACACACACACACACACAGAGATTCTAATGTCACAGAGAACAGACAGTAATCACACACCATCTGAGAGTCTAATGCCAGAGTACACACACACACACACCACTACAGAGTCATCTACACAGGTGTCTCACCCACACACAACTCACTACAAAGTCATCTACACAGCTCTCTCTCTCACACACACACAAAACCCAATACAGTCATCTGCAGTGTCTCTCAGACACACACACACACACTACAGAATCATCTACAAAGGACACACGCACAGATCATTATAGATATTAATGCCAGAGTAAACATTGTGTGTGTACACACACATTTTCTGTGACATTCTAATGTCACAGAGAACAGACAGTGATCACACACAATCTGAGAGTCTAATGCCAGAGTACACACACACACACACACACAGATTATCACACATACACTTAGACAGTGTAATCTTGAAGAGGTACACACAGGATGAGGAATGAAAACATAGTCACGCTAATGCCAGTGTATATACACACACACACACACACACACTGCCTGCTTTTTCATCACTCACTGTAACCATGGCAACAGCTTGTTGAATATTATCTGAACCTTTTTAAGTGCCTTAGTGTCTTAATGTGTTAATTGGTGTATACTCACTCATTAGGGATATTAGTACTGGTGATTGAAGTGTGTGTGTGTGTGTGTTAGACCGTGGTGGTGGAGGAGTGTATATCTGAGCAGCTGGTGGACAGCACCACTCTGAAACACACAGGACGAACCAGAGCGTCCGTCACCAGCCAGGTAAAACTTTACAAGGAAGTTTTGCTGATTTGCATAAATTTGCATGTTCATGTATACTCAGAAACATGTTAATGTTTTTCATATGGAAATGTGTTTCAGTAGGTTAAATTTCCCACGCTTGGTGTAAGTTGATATGCTGGGCTTTTGACTGTTTGTTGGCAACAGTAACCACAGAGACGGTGCTTAGCGATGATGGTGGTGATTAAAGGGATTAACAACGTTAGACACTTTACTGTCAGGAAAGTACACATCTTCTATGGGTTTGGATGATGATGATGATGATAGTGGTGCTGCTCTTCCTCAGGGTTCTTGTGGCAGTGGTCCGTCTGTATTGGACTCATCAGTCATCTCCACGGAAACGGGTCGGTGTTCTCGGTTCCCGCGGCCTGAGCTTGAGATCTCGTTCAGCTCCCTGCACCCAGAACGCTTCCGCCTGAAACGCCCCGGAGAGAACGGAGAGATCACCGTCAACCTCTCACACACACACAACATACGCAAGAGGAAGAGCAGCGAACTGGAGAGGGTGAGGAGAACACACAAAACACACACACAACACACGCAAGAGGAAGAGCAGCGAGCTGGAGAGGGTGAGGAGAACACACACACACAAAACACACACACGCAAGAGGAAGAGCAGCGAGCTGGAGAGGGTGAAGAGAACACACACACACAAAACACACACACAACACACGCAAGAGGAAGAGCAGCGAGCTGGAGAGGGTGAAGAGAACACACACACACAAAACACACACACAACACACGCAAGAGGAAGAGCAGCGAGCTGGAGAGGGTGAGGAGAACACACAAAACACACACACAACACACGCAAGAGGAAGAGCAGCGAGCTGGAGAGGGTGAGGAGAACACACACACACAAAACACACACACGCAAGAGGAAGAGCAGCGAGCTGGAGAGGGTGAGGAGAACACACACACAAAACACACACACAACACACGCAAGAGGAAGAGCAGCGAGCTGGAGAGGGTGAAGAGAACACACACACACAAAACACACACAAAACACACACGCAAGAGGAAGAGCAGCGAGCTGGAGAGGGTGAGGAGAACACACACACAAAACACACAGTTCATGGAGCTGTTAGGTATTTAATCATTAGTATTTCTGTATTTCTGCAGTGGAAAGGTCAGTGTGATCACAGTGCAGAAGAAACATGCAGTAGCTCATCTGTTTATTATGCACGCTGGTCAGCACACAGGAAATATCATATACTCATTTGCATATTAATCAGGACAATCACAGAATACCGCTGTTGTTTAGAACTCTCTCTCTCTCTCACGTATTTGCATGTCGGATCTGAGGGCTTTACTGGGTAGAATGCTTATTTGTGTATCAGATGATTATATAGCACAGTAAAATGTTTCAGAATTGGTTAGAGGGCTCATTTGCATATCGCATATTACACACAAATGGTATGATGGACAAGCGAATTTACATATCCATCTCACACTGGACAATGAAAGTGAAAGGGGCGTGGCTTAAATGCCTCATTTACATATCCATCTCACACTGGAGAATGAAAGTGAAAGGGGCGTGGCTTAAATGCCTCATTTACATATCCATCTCACACTGGAGAATGAAAGCGAAAGGGGGCGTGGTGTAAAGGGTTAATTTACATATTCCAGCCTTTGTTGGTGTGTCAGTATTGCAGAAGGCTTTGATATTTAATGCAATACATATGATTATATATTAGTATGATCACTGTACTGATCCTGTTATATCACACACACACACACACACCATAATTTCGACTCCATGCTGATTCTTGTTGTGGGAGTCACAGGGGTTTGTTGACGATTTGGCAAGTTCTCGTGCCTCCTCCACACTGCACTCCTCACTCAGCAACTGATAAAATGATTCAGTGTGTGTGTGTGCGTGTGTTTGCTTTGTGTCCTTTAAGAAGCGAAGCAGCAAAAGAAAGAGCAAAGCGAGACCCACCACAGCTCCTCAGGTATCTGATCGGCTTTTAAACGCCTCTTGGGGTGATTTATCCTGATGTGTATAGCGGCTTTGAGGCTCCTACACAAAAAGCTCTTATACACACACACACCCATGTACAACACACAGCTTTAGGCTGCTAATCAGCTACACAATACTGTTATAATGGACATTCTGCAGTCCAGTGCAGGAGAACGTCTACGTGGGAAGGCAGCATGTATCTAGGGGTGGATGTAGATAGAGTGATAAAGGATGAGAAGATGGATTAATAGATGCATCATCATTAAATTCTGGTCTCTGAGAACCAACAATAAAAAATACAGCACTGTAGACCGATCAGCCATAACGTTATGACCACCTGCCTAATATTGTGTTTTTGCTACTAAAACAGCCCTGATCCGTCGAGGCACAGACTCCACTACATCCCTGAAGGTGTGCCGTGAGATCTGGCACCAAGATGTTAGCAGCAGATCCTTTAAGTCCTGTAAGTTGTGAGGTGGAGCCTCCATGGATCAGACTTGTTTGTCCAGAACATCACACAGATGCTGGATTGGATTGAGACCTGGGGAATTTAGACACGGAGTCAACACCTCAAACTGGTTGTTGTGGTCATCAAACCATTCCTGAACCATTTCTGTTTTGTCCTGCACTGTGTATTCTGACCCCTTTCTATCAGAACCAGCATTAACTTCTTCAGCAGTTTGATCAACAGTAGCTCGTCTGTTGGATCCGATCACACGGGCCAGCCTTCTCTCCCCACATGCATCAATGACCCTTGACCGTCCATGACCCTGTCTCTGGTTCACCACTGTTCCTTCCATGGACCACTTTTGATAGATACTGACCACTGCAGACCGGGAACACCCCACAAGAGCTGCAGTATTGGAGATGTTCTGATCCAGTGGTCTAGCCATCACAATTTGGCCCTTTTGGTCAAACTCTCTCAAATCCTTACTCTTGTCCATTTTTCCTGCTTCTAACATCAACTTTGAGGACAAAATGTTGACTTGCTGCCTAATATATCCCACCCACTAACAGGTGCCATGACGAGGAGATACTCAGTCTTATTCACTTCACCTGTACGTGGTCATAATGTTATGGCTCTATATCATGTTTTACATTTAGCGCAATGTTGATCATGTTGATTGTGCTAATTCATTGTATCTTAATGACATGTAAAATTAGGAATATTAGTAACATCAGTTATGTCTTAAATACAAATAGATTTTAGCGTATCGACACATTATGGTGTGCTGCAGCGCCCCCTGGAGGTTTACAGCTAGCCAGTGTTTAGAGCTTCCAGCTATATGAACTACAATCCCTCAAATTTCCACTTATGGCTAATGGCATGTAGATTTTCATATAAAAGACTTCATGTAGATACAATTTATTGACATCAAACCTACATTAAATATAATATAGAAATAAAAATAATAAAGGACAAATCTGCTGAGCACTCAGGAGAGATCACTCCTAACAGAGCACTCCATCCCATAACTCTTCATCACTTAACATTATCATCATCGTCTTTTTAAAATCCCAGGTGATTTTCCATCTTTAGTCTGATCTGTGATTAGTGGGTGAATCTGATTGGGTTTGGGTTTTTTTATGTACAAACAGGGATGAGGTATAACATTTAAAAAAAAGATAATTTCCTGAGCTGGTGTTGGGTTTGAATCTAATGTTGGGTCAAGTAATTCGGCTACACTTTTTTACATTATAAAGTTCTGTGGATGGATGGTTTGATGGACAGATTGAAGGGTGGATGGATCGATGGTTGGTGTGATTGAAGGAGAAAGGATGGAGAGTTTGGTCAATTGGTGGAGGGATGGATGGACGGTTTGTTGGATGTTTGATGTTAATTGGATGGAGAGTTGGATGGATGGAGGGTATCATGAATTGGTCAGTGGATGGATGGGTTTGGTGGATGGATGAAGAGTTTGATGAGTGTGTGGGTGAAGGAAGAGTTTGATGGGAAGGTGTAGGATTGGAGGGCTTGCTCAAGGTGGCAGCTTGGTGGTGCTGGGACTTGAACTCCAATCCTTTGATCATTGAGATCGTGATTCCACCACCATAATTCTC
>NC_080718.1:29390656-29405656 GCF_019097595.1 Hemibagrus wyckioides | reverse complement strand
TCACACTCTCTCATACTGGTCACTGGAAGTTCAACATGGCACCTCATGGCAAAGAACTCTCTGAGGATCTGAAAAAAAGAATTGTTGCTCTACATAAAGATGGCCTAGGCTATAAGAAGATTGCCGAGACCCTGAAACTGAGCTGCAGCACGGTGGGCAAGACCATACAGCGGTTTTACAGGACAGGTTCCACTCAGAACAGGCCTCACCATGGTCCACCAAAGAAGTTGAGTGCACGTGCTCAGTGTCGTATCCGGAGGTTGTCTTTGGGAAATAGACGTATGAGTGCTGCCAGCATTGCTGCAGAGGTTGAAGGGGTGGGGGGTCAGCCGGTCAGTGCTCAGACCATACGCCACACACTGCATCAAATTGGTCTGCATGGCTGTCGTCCCAGAAGGAAGCCTCTACTAAAGATGATGCACAAGAAAGCCCGCATACAGTTTGCTGAAGACCAGGCCAGAACCATGTCCTGTGGTCTGATGAGACCAAGATAAACTTATTTGGTTCAGATGGTGTCAAGCGTGTGAGGCGGCAACCAGGTGAGGAGTACAAAGACAAGTGTGTCTTGCCTAAATGTGTGTGTGTCATGGTCTGGGCCTGCATGAGTGCTGCCAGCACTGGGGAGCTACAGTTCACTGAGGGAACCATGAATGCTAACATGTACTGTGACATACTGAAGCAGAGCATGATCCCCTCCCTTCGGAGACTGGGCCGCAGGGCAGTATTCCAACATAACGACCCCAAACACACCTCCAAGACCACCACTGCCTTGCTAAAGAAGCTTACGGTAAAGGTGATCTACTGGCCAAGCATGTCTCCAGACCTAAACCCTAAGGTGGGGGAGCGCAAGGTCTCTAACATCCACCAGCTCTGTGATGTCATCATGGAGGAGTGGAAGAGGACTCCAGTGGCAACCTGTGAAGCTCTGGTGAACTCCATGCCCAAGAGGGTTAGGGCAGTGCTGGAAAATAATGGTGGCCACACAAAATATTGACACTTTGGGCCCAATTTGGACATTTCCACTTAGGGGTGTAGTCACTTTTGTTGCCAACAGTTTAGACGTTAATGGCTGTTTGTTGAGTTATTTTGAGGGGACAGCAAATTTACACTGTTATACAGGCTGGACACTCACTACTTTCATTTCTTCAGTGTTGTCACATGAAAAGATATAATGAAATATTTACAAAAATGTCAGGGGTGTACTCACTTTTGTGAGATACTGTATATACACTACTCACAAAAAGTTATGGATAATGGGCTTTCGGGTGAAATTTCAGGATGCGCCTAAAATGCACTACATTTAAGTTCACCTTTCCAGGTGAACTTAATTTGACCTTCTCTACACTTTTGAATGCACATGTCCAACTGTTCAGTGTTTCAGTACTTTTTGCATAACTTGCTGTTCTCTAACAAGGTGCTTAACGGCAAAATTCACAACTGGTGTTTGATCCATGAATCCACCAATAAATTTCCTGGTTCAGTTAGAATTGGTATTTAAACAGTCCTCTTCATCATGCTGTTCACATTCTGATATCATGAGACCAAGACCACACCTAACAATTGATCAACAGTACCTCACCATTGTGAGGCTTCAAACAGGATGTTCTCAGAGGGAAGTGGCCACTGAGCTTAGAGTGTCACAGAGTGTCATCAGCAGGTTGGGACAGAGAGACTGGAAGAGTCACAGAAAAGCATAGAAGTGGATGTCCTTTGGCCACATCCCACGTTGATGACTGCTTCATTGTGAACAGTGCCCTGAGGAACCGGATGATGAATGCCACTCAACTCCAGGCACATTTAAGGGAGGTGAGAGGAACCCAAGTGTCACATCAGACCATTCAAAACTGTTTACATCAGCGTGGTCTGCGTGATAGACGACCTGCAAGGGTACCTGACCACACCACCAGGCCAGGGAGCATTTATGCTGGACGAGGGACCAGTGGGCCTCAGTGCTGTTCTCTGATGAAAGTCGATTCACGTTGAGCAGAAATGATGGCCGCCAACGATGTTGGAGACGTCAAGGAGAGCGCTATGCATCAGCCACTGTTGTGGTGGTGTTACAGTCTGGGCAGGTGTGTCCACTCAATACAGAACTGCCCTACATCTTGTGAATGGTACAGTGACAAGCCAATACTACCTGAATAACATCATTAATCCAGTCATTATGTCCCTGCATGAACAACACAGGCCTAATTTCATCTTCATGGACGACAATGCTCCAGCTCATCGAGGGCGCATCATTAGGGAACGGCTGCTGGAGGCTGGGGTACCTCAAATGGAGTGGCCTGCACTTTCTCCAGACCTGAATCCCATAGAAAACCTCTGGGATCGGCCGAGTCGCCGTGTAGAGGCTCGTAACCCTGCACCCCAGAACCTCAATGACCTGAGGGGCCGCCCTTCAAGAAGAGTGGAATGCCATGCCTCAGCAGACAATAAGTCGACTCGTGAACAGCATGAGACGTCGTGGTCAAGCTGTAATTGATGGTCAAGGACACATGACAGATTATTGAGACATTGAGATTTTTTGTTGTGGTATACCCACCACTGTTGTTGGCTTTTGTTTCAATAAATTGTTTGAGATGAGGAACTCACCATTGCAGCTTCTACTTAAATGCCCTACTTTCATGATATAATATCACTGTAGTGTGAACTTTTTACATTTTCCATAAATTTCACCCAAAAGCCAAATATCTTTAACTTTTTGTGAGTTGTGTGTGTGTATATATATATATATATATATAATGTGTGTGTGTGTGTGTGTGTGTGTGTGTATGTATCTATCTGTGTGTATATATGTGTGTGTGAGTGACTTTACAAGGTAACTGGATGTCCCCTCAGTTGTCCAGTCAGACTGCGTGACATGATTAATGTTCCTCCAGATGACTTTATCTCTTAATCACTCCTCTCTGAGTGAAGCTCAGACGAGGTAAAGGACAGATCCTTGTCCTCTCATCATCCAGCACACAGGGAGATAAAGGGAAGGACGGAGAGGGGGATGAAGAAGGAGAGGTGTTGCTTCTCCATCATGTGTTAGATTGAAAGAAGATGAAAGGCATGCTGAGACACGGAGTGTGTGAGGAGAGACAGATCAAACTTCAGCTTCCTGATACTTACATCTACAGAACTTTGGTGGAAGACTACACCATCTTTAGGTCACTGAGACGATTCTCCAGCTTCTTTCAGCTGAAGAAACATCTAAACATCTGATCTCCTGAAATAAGATCAGTCTGAGGAGTCTCTCCAGACGCCTGCTTCTTTACATCATCATCACACCATGCTACCATCACTGTCCTCTCCGAATATCGCATAAAAATTAAGAAGCGTGTGTGTGTGTGATGGGATGGAGTCACTTGATTGCACTTTAATCAGCAGTCAGACGGATCATGAAAAAGAGGATGAACAAGTGCTGCTGCACTCGAGGTGTGTGTGTGTTCGCTGTTTTCATCATCAGTAGTGCAAAAAGATACAGATTAAACTCAGAGCAAAACACACACACCTTAATACTGTATAACTGTCCTCCTGAGGACCTTCCATTCACCTGCTTAATTAATTAATTAATTAATCAAAACAATTAATTATTGCAAAAGAAACCAAAGGCAGATCTCATGAGTTCCTCCACGTCCAGATGTTCCCAGCCTTGTGTAAGGACACGTGGTCTCCAGCATGATGTGTACAGAGTATGAAACACTTCACTTAGACAGTTATAAGAGTTGAGTGTGTGAAATGTTCGAGTTTGAATCGTTCACACTGCACTGAGACTCCAGAATTCACTGAACAACAAATTCAAATTCAAATTTTATTTGTCACATACGAAATCATACACAGTGGGACATGTAGTGAAATGCTTATTACAACTGTCCTACATTTGAAGAAAGAATATAAAGTAAAGTGTGTGGACAAGAAAAGAAAATTGTAGGGATATAGTATAATATAAATATATATAGAAAAATAGGAAGAATAAAAATATACATATACAAATATGTGTATATAAAAATACATTATATATATATATATATATATATATATATATATATATATAAAATAAAAGTATGTATATAATATAAACAAATAATAATAATATAATACAATATATTATATATAATGTAATATCTATAATATAATATGGTAATATATTTATAAAAATATATAAATAATATATATGTATAAACATCTATAATAAATAGTATATACATATATGTAGATAAAAAAAGTCAAATATAAATGTAATGACAATAAGTAATACAGTATGTAAAGTGTTGGTGCAGTATGCACACACAGATGTCCAGTGGGTGTGGTTATTGTGTGTGCAGTGTAGTGCAGAATATACTGTACAAATAGCCTGAGATATGGATTACACATAAGGGTCATTACACTGAGAAATAAATAAAAACAATGAGGGTGCCAAAACTTTTCTCACTAATTTCTCTTAAAGGAAAAAATTTTTTTACTAGCATTTAAATTTATAATGGCCACAATAATGCAAGACACTTTTTTATTATTTATTAATTATTATTTTATTTGTTAATTTTTTAGGGATTTATTATTATTATTATTATTATTATTATTTTATTGTTTGTCTTTTTTTTTAATTATTACTTTGTCATTTGGTATTTTTTATGCTTTATTTTATATTATTATTTTTTGTGTATCTTTTTTTTATTATTTTGTAATTATTTTCTGGTTTATTTTATTTTGTTATTATTATTTGTTTTTATTTTATTATTATTTATCCTTTTTATTATTTATAAGTTATTTTTTATTTGATAATTGATTCTGCTTTATTGTATATTATTATTATTATTATTTTCTTTTACTTTATTTATTTATTTATTTATTTATTTATTTATTTATTTATTTGTTATTTTTATATGTTATTTTTATGGTATTTTATATTATTATTGTAATTATTTATTTATTTATCTTTTTTTTATTTGTTAATTTTTATGGTTTATTTATTCATTCATCTTTTTATTTAATTTAACCTATTTTTAAAATCAGATTTATTTTATGTTTTTTAAATTATGTAACACTGAACACGATGCCACCGCCACCACGCTTCACTCTCCTCTCTGAATAAGTTTTGTTTTGTTACATTTATTATTATTATTAATCATTTATGATTTTAAAGCAACATTATGATATAGACACATGCACAAAATTATTGGCACCCTCCATTAAAGAAAGAAAAATCCACAATGGGTCACTGAGAGAACTTGAAACTAAGTAATAAGTAATAATAAATAAATAAAATATAGAGAAAAGGGCCTGTCCTTTTAGAACATTAAGACCACAAATCAGATAAGTTACAAAGTCTTAAAGGAGAAGTTCATTTCCAGAACAAAAGTCTACAAATACCCCCCCCTTCTTTCTTCAGTGGTAAAGAAATGATGTTTTTTGAGGAGAACAGGATTTTCCTCCATATAGTGGACTTCAATGGTGACCGTGAGTCTGACCTTCCAGAATGCAGTTTAAATGCAGCTTCACAGAGCTCTAAACCTCCATCCCAGTCCAGGAAGAAGGATCTTATCTACACACACCATCACTCATTTTCTTAGATAAAATAAAAAATTGTAGACTTTTTAACCACAAAAGCTTGTCTAGCGCTAGCTCTGGGATGCGCGTCCGCGATGCTACATACTACCTAATCACGTCTGAAGGTCACGCATGATGTAGGCGGGGCTACAGACCCATCTCTGAGCATCAGCTTCCCTGCTCCAGAACCTCTGATATCCAGCTAGCGTTATTCCCAGTCTGATTTGTTGCAGCTTTATTTCAAATACATTTAACTTCGAGTTGATTTGATGAATATATCATGAAGCTGTAACATTGTTGTAACGTTGTTGTTGTAACATTCTTCGGGGTCACCACAGTGGGTCATTTTAGTCCACGTGTTTGAGTTTGCCACAGGTTTTACTTCCTGACCTAGCCCTCCTATTGAATCCGTGCTTGGTACCGGCACCGAGAGTTAACTCTTCAGTGGCCGGGTTAGTGTCCTGCCTGGACTCTGCCAGGAATCTGACCCAGGATCCTGCCACTGGACCAACGGGAGGCTTTATCATAAAGGTGTTACATGTTTGGTTTAAATGATCAGAATGTGAACACTTTATTGATTTATTTTAATGACATTGACCACTCTTTATCCTCTGTTCATTTGCATACCACTCCCTGATTGGCTCTTTTGTGTGATGATGCAATAACTTTCTCCGGTCAGATTGTCCACTTAAATTCTCATCTGTTTCTTAATCTTCACATCCCACTCTGAGTCTGTGGGGGACGAGTGGACACAAGAAAAAATATAGCTGCAAGCAGCAATGACGGGCCCTCGCACTATGGGCCATCACTACATGGTGCCATCGCCGCCCAGGCGCACCAGACACAGTGGGCACAGTGGGTACATGCATTAAAAGGGGAAAGACCAAAAGGACAAGAGTGACAATTTGGGTCTAATGAAAGTGATCACAGCAAAGTCCACTGATGGCAACAAGAAAACTAACTCTCCATCTAAACTATATAATGGCAAAAAGGACAGTTTGGGTGTAATGAAATAGATCATAGCAATGTCCAGTGATGTCAAAAGGGACAATGACTCTCCCTCTAAACTATATTACTATATCAGTTTATATATATATATATATATATATATATATATATATATATATATATACACTATATTGCCAAAAGTATTCGCTCACCCATCCAAATAATCAGAATCAGGTGTTCCAATCACTTCCATGGCCACAGTTGTATAAAATCAAGCACCTAGGCATGCAGACTGTTTTTACAAACATTTGTGAAAGAATGGGTCGCTCTCAGGAGCTCAGTGAATTCCAGCGTGGAACTGTGATAGGATGCCACCTGTGTAACAAATCCAGTCGTGAAATTTCCTCGCTCCTAAATATTCCACAGTCAACTGTCAGCTGTATTATAAGAACGTGGAAGTGTTTGGGAACGACAGCAACTCAGCCACGAAGTGGTAGGCCATGTAAACTGACGGAGCGGGGTCAGCGGATGCTGAGGCGCATAGTGCGAAGAGGTCACCAACTTTCTGCAGAGTCAATCGCTACAGACCTCCAAACTTCATGTGGCCTTCAGATTAGCTCAAGAACAGTGTGCAGAGAGCTTCATGGAATGGGTTTCCATGGCCGAGCAGCTGCATCCAAGCCATACATCACCAAGTGCAATGCAAAGCGTCGGATGCAGTGGTGTAAAGCACACTGCCACTGGACTCTAGAGCAGTGGAGACGCGTTCTCTGGAGTGACGAATCGCGCTTCTCCATCTGGCAATCTGATGGACGAGTCTGGGTTTGGCGGTTGCCAGGAGAACGGTACTTGTCTGACTGCATTGTGCCAAGTGTAAAGTTTGGTGGAGGGGGGATTATGGTGTGGGGTTGTTTTTCAGGAGCTGGGCTTGGCCCCTTAGTTCCAGTGAAAGGAACTCTGAATGCTTCAGCATACCAAGACATTTTGGACAATTCCATGCTCCCAACTTTGTGGGAACAGTTTGGAGCTGGCCCCTTCCTCTTCCAACATGACTGTGCACCAGTGACCAAAGCAAGGTCCATAAAGACATGGATGACAGAGTCTGGTGTGGATGAACTTGACTGGCCTGCACAGAGTCCTGACCTCAACCCGACAGAACACCTTTGGGATGAATTAGAGCGGAGACTGAGAGCCAGGCCTTCTCGTCCAACATCAGTGTGTGACCTCACAAATGCGCTTCTGGAAGAATGGTCAAAAATTCCCAAAAACACACTCCTAAACCTTGTGGACAGCCTTCCCAGAAGAGTTGAAGCTGTTATAGCTGCAAAGGGTGGACCGACGTCATATTGAACCCTATGGATTAGGAATGGGATGTCACTTAAGTTCATATGCGAGTCAAGGCAGGTGAGCGAATACTTTTGGCAATATAGTGTATATATATATATATATATATATATAGAGAGAGAGAGAGAGAGAGAGAGAGAAAGAAATGTATACACATTTCAGGAAAAGAAAAATTTGTATAAATATTGTATTACTATATTTATTGCTATACGTTATAGATTGATATATATAATATGATATTATAATATTATGATAATATTATTAATATTATACTAATATAATTTACATCATACTATTTTTCTTCTCCTGGAGTGTATATACATTTTTGGTTGACTCTGTATATATGAATTGTGAATATGAAGCCATATTGTAAAGAAATTAAAATAAAGTGGAAAGAGCTTCTAGTGGACATAGTCTAGTACTGCAGGAGTCAGGCCAAGACCATGTCCAGTCAATGGTCTGATACATGTAAACATTTGTTGTGAGCTGTTTGAGCATCACAAAATCATGAAACTAAGCAGAATTACTCACAACCAGGTGTTCTTTCTATGTAATTTTTTTGAACCATTAGGGCTTTCCACTGTTAAGATATAAGAACATTAATTTTTTTCTATTATGTCCTCACCATAGCAACATCATTCAAAATATCACAAATTCCTTCACAGTTTCACATCAGCCATGTCCTGACATTATTCTGACTGATTCTCAACCAAATCAAGAGAAAGGAAGGGAAAACATTCGAGATTTCTAAAAGTGACACACTTCCTGCTGCCAGTTGGTGGCGCTATGACTGACACTCACAGTTGTCATATCAGTGTGATCAGCTTTCAATGCTTAACATAATCCTAAGGTTTCATGTAGATCACATAATGTACACAGAAGTTATTAGCCACTTCCTGTTTCGTTTTATTCACCATAAGTTTAAGGGCTTCTCACGGCTGAACCGTTTGAGGTCAAAAATTCCTCATCAATTTGCATTATCAATGTCGAGATCATATTAGCCTGGGTTTGGTGGCGGTTGTATCAATGTCTTGAGATCATATTAGCCTGGGTTTGGTGGCGGTTGTATCAGTGTCTTGAGATCATATTAGCCTGGGTTTGGTGGCGGTTGTATCAATGTCTTGAGATCATATTAGCCTGGGTTTGGTGGCGGTTGTATCAATGTCGAGATCATATTAGCCTGGGTTTGGTGGCGGTTGTATCAGTGTTGAGATCATATTAGCCTGGGGTTGGTGGCGGTTGTATCAATGTCTTGAGATCATATTAGCCTGGGGTTGGTGGCGGTTGTATCAGTGTTGAGATCATATTAGCCTGGGTTTGGTGGCGGTTGTATCAGTGTCTTGAGATCATATTAGCCTGGGTTTGGTGGCAGTTGTATCAATGTCGAGATCATATTAGCCTGGGTTTGGTGGCGGTTGTATCAGTGTTGAGATCATATTAGCCTGGGTTTGGTGGCGGTTGTATCAATTCCCTAGGAGGAGTATTTCAAATTCTATCGGGAGCGTTTTGCAAACAACTCAATACCTCACTAGGTCGCAGATTCCAACCTGTCTGCTGATTTTCAAGAGTTTTTGAGCATGTTAAGGGGTCCAAAATGCCCCGAAAGGTTGAGAAAAATAAATAAATATAAAATTAATTCATTAATTTTAAAATTAATAATTAAAATAATTAAAATTAGTTCATTAATAACTAATAACTTCAGGAAAGGGGGAATGGGAAAATAACAACAAACAGGAACAAAACATCTAGCTAGACTAGCAAAGAGAAAGCTCTCCATCACCTGAAAACAAAACAGAGTTAAACAAAAATGGCGCTGGCTTCGCTAAAGCTTCCAAACAAACAAATGTTTATTAATGTATGAAGAGGCTTCGTGCTATGACAACAACAAAAAAAAAGCACAAGGAAGAGAAAGAGCTCGATGACGCTAACATCCACGCTCAGACTAGCCTCAGTGTGAAAGCTGGACACTCGACCATCACACAGAGATAAAATAAATCAGCTCACACCTTCAAAATGTCAGAATATTAAACCCGACAATGTCGTTTACACTGAAATGAATTACTCTGAATCGAGGTCATTTATAAAAAGCGGCTCTTTCCTTTATTATTATTATTTTTTTAATCCACTAAATGAGGAGGATAAAATCAGCGCTCCGGAAAAATCCGCTCTGTTTTTAAGGTCACTGAGGGTTAATGTGAAGGAGACTGGAGAAACCACACCCAGAGTCCAGTCTGTGTTTCAGCTCCGGTTATAAATCTACTGCTGAGTGTGGGGGTGGGGGTGGGTGGGTGTGTGAGTGTGTGCATGTGCGTGCGTTTGTGTTTATGTGTGTGTGTGTGTCTGTGTGCATGCATGTGCATGCGTTTGTGTTTGTGTGGGTCTGTGTGTGTGCGTGTCTGTGTGCGTGCATGTGTTTGTGTGGGTCTGTGTGTGTGTGTGCGTCTGTGTGCATGCGTTTGTGTTTATGTGTGTGTGTGTGTGTGCATCTGTGTGCATGCATGTGCATGCGTTTGTGTTTGTGTGGGTCTGTGTGTGTGTGTGTGTTTGTGTGTGTGTGTGCGTGTCTGTGTGCATGCATGTGCATGCGTTTGTGTTTGTGTGGGTCTGTGTGTGTGTGTGCATGTCTGTGTGCGTGCATGTGTTTGTGTGGGTCTGTGTGTGTGTGTGCATGTCTGTGTGCGTGCATGTGTTTGTGTGGGTCTGTGTGTGTGTCTGTGTGTGTGCATGTGCAAGCGTTTGTGTGGGTCTGTGTGTGTGCGTGTGTGTGTGTGTGTGTGCGTGTCTGTGTGTGTGCATGTGCAAGCGTTTGTGTGGGTCTGTGTGTGTGTGTGTCTGTGTGTGTGTGCGTGTCTGTGTGTGTGTGCGTGTCTGTGTGTGTGTGCGTGTCTGTGTGCATGCATGTGCATGCGTTTGTGTTTGTGTGGGTCTGTGTGTGTGTGTGCATGTCTGTGTGCGTGCATGTGTTTGTGTGGGTCTGTGTGTGTGTGCGTGTCTGTGTGCGTGCATGTGTTTGTGTGGGTCTGTGTGTGTGTGTGTGTCTGTGTGTGTGCATGTGCAAGCGTTTGTGTGGGTCTGTGTGTGTGCGTGTGTGTGTGTGCGTGTCTGTGTGTGTGCATGTGCATGCATTTGTGTGGGTCTATGTGTGTGTGCGTGTCTGTGTGTGTGTGCGTGTCTGTGTGTGTGTGTGTGTGTGTGTGTGTCTGTGTGTGTGCATGTGCATGCGTTTGTGTGGGTCTGTGTGTGTGTGTCTGTGTGTGTGCATGTGCAAGCGTTTGTGTGGGTCTGTGTGTGTGTGCGTGTCTGTGTGTGTGTGCGTGTCTGTGTGTGTGTGCGTGTCTGTGTGTGTGCATGTGCATGCGTTTGTGTGGGTCTGTGTGTGTGTGCGTGTCTGTGTGTGTGCGTGTCTGTGTGTGTGTGTGCGTGTCTGTGTGTGTGTGTGCGTGTCTGTGTGTGTGCATGTGCAAGCATTTGTGTGGGTCTGTGTGTGTGTGCATGTGTATATGTGTCTGTATGTGTGACTGCATGTGTATGCATGTGTGTGTGCACGTGCGTGTGTGTGTTTGTGCATGCATACGTGCATGCATACGTGTGCGTGTCTGTGTGTGTATGTGTACATGTGCATGTGTACGTGGGGTGTGTGTGTGTGTGTGTGTGTGTGTGTGTGGTGTAATCATGCTCCATCATGCTCTGAACACCTCGGCCCGTTCACACACTGGCTCTGAGGCTCTGAGGCGTGTGTTTGTGTCCTTCAGCATGAGACGCAGTTCAGAATATTAATCTTTACTTCCACTCATCCTCACTCCTCTGTCCGGCCTTTATCCTTTTATCTGTGTGTGTGTGTGTGTGTGTGTGTGTGTGTTTACATTAACAATAGTCACCAACAATATTTACAGCATGAGTTTAATTTCCAAAATCCAGTCAGAGTTAAATCAAATTCAATAAAAATTATAAGAAATACAATAAAAATGTAAAAAAAATATAAAATATAAATTTTTTAAAAATAAAAATGTAAAAAAGCATATAATATATAAGAAATAATTTAAATAAAATGTAAAGCTAAAATATAAAATAGAAATACAATAAAAAAAAATTTAAACTAGAATATAAAATATAAAATTTTTAAAAATAAAAATATTATACTAGAATATAAAATATAAGAAATACACTAGAAGAAAAGAAGAATCTAAAATAATAAACAAAATATCAAGTATAAAATAATGTAAGGATATCATACAAAATATAAAATAGAATCATTATACAATATATAGAAATAAAAATAAAAAAGAATAGAGTAAGCAGAATGATCCACTGTTACACCTCCAGACTTTATATAACATTCAGTTATCAACAATTCTATTAAATAATGGAAGAGAATGTGAGTTAATGCAGATGATTATGGTTCAATTATCATTAAAAATTTATTTTGTTTATATTTATATTAAATGTTAAATCACGGGGGGGGGGGGGGTCGCATTAATGCAAAAATACCCTAAATGTCTAGTATTTAGTATTTTTCATTATATTTTTTATTTTATTTTTATTTATTACCTGTGTTTGTGGATACTGCTGGAAGTTGTAAATCTATCTATCTATCTATCTATCTATCTATCTATCTATCTATCTATCTATTTGTCTGTCTGTCTGTCTACCGTGATCTGGGAACGAGTCATGAGAACACGTGGACCAGACGCTGCTGATGTTTAAACCCTCGTCTCCGGGTGAATCCCTCAGACCTGCTCCTTTATTTATTTATTTATTTATATTTTTTATATTTTCTCTCACCACAAAGACGTAATCTGGGTTTTTACAGAATTTAAAGAGCCGATTTGGCCGAGCGTCAACACAAACACCCATTAGCTCTGAGAGCAATTAAAACGTGTGTGTGTGTAACAATAAAAGACAAGCGTGCAGTGTATAAAATTATAATGAGGATTCTAAGTGAAAAGTCAGATTCTCTGGCCAGCGTTAAAGCTTTGGTCTGCGGAACATCTGGCCGTTATTCCTCTGACCTTTTCTTTCCAGACTCTAATGAATTTTCTCTCACTTCATTCCGCTCTCACTTCATTCCTCCGTTCTTCTGAACACCGACTCGTTCCTACGCTCCTAATCCCTCCTTTTATTCCTCCCTCATTAGCGGTTTCATGTTTTGCTTTCTCCAGCCATTGTTATTGTAGGTTTGGGTTTAATGCTGTAGCTTGTGTCTTATAAACCACGCTTCACTCATCACACATACACACACACACAAACACACACACACATGTTTAACCTCTGCTCTGGTCATTAGGGTTTGTTTTTTCTGTATGAAATAATAAAACTCTCTCTTTCCCTCTCTGTCTCACATCTGTCTCTCTCATACAGTCTCACGTTTCTATCCCTCTCTCTGTCTCACGTCTCCCTCTTTCTCTCTCTCTCTCTCTCTCTCTCTCTCTCTCTACCTTTTCCCCTTTCTCTCACTCACATTCCTCTCTTTTCTAACTTGAAGCTAAGCAAATTAGCAGCTCGTTTTCTTCAGCACTCAAACATCGTAACTTTTCTCCAGTATTCACATCACTGCCACACCCATACACCTCTTTGGTATGATAATGATGTTCGTTCTGGAGGTGCAGCATTTTTCTCAAGAGATCGGGTCCCTTTGGAGGTTCCGGAGTCTTCCCATGCATCCAGTCATTGCTTGTCCTTTGATCTTGTCCTCTTTCACCGTCATTTCACCTCATGGAAGTACAGAAAGGCCTCGGAGGCTACAGCGCTTAGCTGTACAGTGCACTTGGGAAGGAGAGTGTCAACAAGAGGAGGGCGTCCCTTCTGTGATAAATGTCCTGACCAACAACTCCTTTTATCATATGATGTTCTCCCCGTGCCTGCGTGGGTTTACTCCAGGTACTCCAGTTTCCTTCCACAGTCCAAAAACATGTACATTAGGTTGATTGGTCATTCTAAATTGCCCATAGGGGTGAGTGTGAGTGTGTGTGGTTGTCTGTCTATATGTGTGGTCCTGTGATGGACTGGTGACCTGTCCAGGGTGTACCCCTGTCTTTCACCCAATGTGTGCTGGGGACTCCAGCAGGTCCCCGTGACCCTGATTAGAAATAAAGTGGGTATAGAAAATGGATGGATGGATGGATGAGTTAGGGTTAGATGGATGAATGTATAGCGCCTTTTACAATGTCTCAAAGCAGCTTTACAGAAGAAGAGAGACAGACAAAGGAGAGAGAAAAAATAATTATTAAATTAAATTATTCAGCTATTTTATCCCTAATGAGAAGCCTGAGGTGACAGTGGTGAGGAAAAACTCCCTGAGATGATCTGAGAAAGAGAAACCTTAAGAGGAACCAGGCTCAGAAGGGAACCTCATCCTCATTTGGGTGACACTGGACACTAAATAATGTAACTGTAACTAATTATCAGCAATCAAGGGCCCATGAGGAACTATTAGGTCAGTGTAGTTTCTGAGGTCATTATAGACTTAGCTCTAATTTCCTTGCTGTCACAAGCTGACCAATGTAACGGGTGTGAAAGTCCCCAAGTAGCCACATCTGTCCACTGGGTCACAGGCTGACCACACAGATCCACAGCATCAGTGAGCACCACCAAGCTACGAGAGTCTCTGACCAGGGGTAGAGCCAGTGGTCAGACTGGACACTCAGAACACTGGGAGCTCGGGAGTGGGATGTATGGCTCGACAGAGAGAGATCTGGACCGTAGCTGCTGAGAAGATCTCAGTATATTGCACAAAACAACGATTTCCTCCGTGTCTTCAACTAAAGTTCAAAGTGACTTTAAAGAGAAAACAGAGCTGTTTTGTTTGTTGTCTTTCTCCTTCTCTTCCTTCCTCTGGCATTCCATATCTCTCCATCACAGATGTTTGTCCTTTTTTTATTGTTATTGTTTTCCATACGGACGTTTTACACCTCAATAAAAGTGTCTGTGCAGCAGGACAACGTCATCCAGCCATGTAAAACTGAGCGAGGGAGAGGAAGGAAGACAAGAATGAACAGAGCTGAGGAGCTAAAGGAGAGATAAAGACAGGGGAGACTAGAAGAAAAATATATCATTTATATAAAAAAATGCAGAAAGAAGAGAGAGAGAAGAGGAATCCAAAAGAAGAGAGAGATTTTATGAAAGAACAGTAAAAAGGGTTCAATGGAGAAGTGCAGAGTTTAAATTTAAAATCCTTTC
>NC_080718.1:29320656-29385656 GCF_019097595.1 Hemibagrus wyckioides | reverse complement strand
TTCTCCGCCAGATGGACACCAAGGAATTTGGTGCTCTTGACGATCTCCACAGAGGAGCCAACGATGGACAGTGGAGAATGGTCACTCTGTGCTCTCCTGAAGTCAACAACCATCTCTTTAGTCTTGTCGATGTTCAGGGAGAGGTTGTTGGCTCTGCACCAGGCTGTTAGATGTTGCACCTCCTCTCTGTATGCTGACTCGTCGTTCTTGCTGATGAGACCCACCACGGTCGTGTCATCGGCGAACTTGACGATGTGGTTGGAGCTGTGCATTGCTGCACAGTCGTGAGTCAGCAGAGTGAACAGCAGTGGACTGAGCACACAGCCCTGAGGAGCTCCAGTGCTCAGTGTGGTGGTGCTGGAGATACTGTTCCCGATCCGGACTGACTGAGGTCTCCCAGTCAGGAAATCCAGGATCCAGTTGCAGAGAGAGGTGTTCAGGCGCAGGAGACTCAGCTTCTCAATCAGCTGCTGAGGGATGATTGTGTTGAATGCTGAACTGAAATCTATGAACAGCATTCGAACGTAGGAGTCTTTGCAGTCCAGGTGTGTGAGGGCCAGATGGAGGGTTGTGGTGATGGCGTCGTCCGTGGAACGGTTAGGACGATACGCAAACTGCAAGGGGTCCAGCAAGGGTGGTAGCTGTGACTTGATGTGCCTCATGACGAGCCTCTCAAAGCATTTCATCACGATTGGTGTGAGTGCGACGGGACGATAGTCATTGAGGCAGGAATCCGTGGACTTCTTGGCACAGGGACGATGGTCGTTGTCTTGAGGCATGTAGGGATGATGGAGCTGCTCAGCGAGATGTTGAAGATGTCAGTGAAGACATCTGCTAGCTGCTCTGCACACTCCATGAGAACTCTGCTAGGAATGTTGTCTGGTCCAGCAGACTTCCGTGGGTTAACTCTGCATAGAGTTCTCTTCACGTCAGCCGTGGTGAGACAGAGCACTGGGTCATTAGGAGGAGGGATGGTCTTCCTCGCTGTTGTGTTGTTCTGTGCCTCAAACCGAGCGTAGAAGTTGTTCAGCGCATCTGGAAGGGAAGCGTCACTGTCACAGGCAGGTGAAGTTGTCCTGTAGTTGGTGATCGCCTGGATGCCCTGCCACATGCACCGGGAGTCTCTGCTGTTCTGGAGAGCTCTTTAAACACAGTGTGGCATCTTCACTTCCTGTCCGCTGATTCAGTCCCTCAGAGACCAACGACAGTGGACGATCTTCAATAGTCCATCGGTATTTGGATGGAAGAGTCGAGGAGCAGCTAGAAATACGGTAGTATTTCTTTTAATTAATTAATTAATTAAAATACATTTTAAAATAATATCACTGAGAAATTATTTTTAAAAAATCATTTAAAAGAATGCCCAGTTATAAAATATTAAAGATGATTTAATAAAAAATAAGAAATATAGAATTTTATATAAAATTTTTATATAAAAAGAAATAAAATATTGACAATAAATTATTTTAAAATACAATAAATAAAAATGAATAAAAATGAGATATGAATACCAAAAGAGAGGACATGCTTTCAAAATAAATTCCAAAGCCACAAAATCAAGTCAAGTGAACTAATCAGGTGAACTCACATAAATTAAAGTAAGTAAACTCACGTGACTCAAAGCAAGTCAAGTGAACTAGAGTCAGCTCCTCAGTCCATGATCAGGATTTTAGAAGGTTTTTATTTTTTAACTCTATTGGTAATTGCCTCTCCTGGTGCTCTCAGCCTGAATCCTGTGAGAGTCAGAAAGTGAATCTGTGGGTGTGGGTCAGGACGGTACGAGAGCATGAGAGACTCAGTCCCCTTAATTACAGCATGTATTTAGCTTGTGAATGACCTCGTCCCCGTTTCTGCACAACCTTTTGTGCGAGAATAAAACAGCGCCGGACGTTCAGGTGTCCAGCACTGAGAAGAAGAGCTGCTGGAGAAACGAGGCTGCTGTGAGTCACATGCATGCAGTTTCACATCTCACTACAATTCTATCTCTCTGTATGTCCGTCTGTATGTCTGTCTGTCTGTCTCTCAGTTTGTCTGTCTGTCTGTCCATCTGTCAGTCTATTTGTCTGTCTGTGTCTGTCTATTTGTCTGTCAGTTTAATGGATGTTTGATTATAATGTGTTAAAACTCACACACACACACACACACACAAGTAGGTGGTGTGTATTGAGAAACATACTTCACTGTTTTCTCTTTGTGAAATAAAAAATATAATATTATTTTTATTTACAGAAAAAAAAATATTACAAATAAAATGCTAACAATTTTGCAAAAATAAAATGAATTAATTATTAATTAAATATTAAGTACTAAAACTGAACAGGTTTAATGGTTATAAACTGATGTAATAATAAATAAATAAATAAATAAATAATACAGCATACATTGCACCTACACTGGTTCACTAAATAATTAAAGCTATTTTGAAGCTAGTCAGCTAGCAGCTAGTGGCATGTGTTGGATGAGTGAAGTGCACTTTGGAACGTTTTGGTTAAATTTTGCTAAGCGCATGTGGATGAATGCCTTTGTTTACTCTTGATGTGTATCTGACTTTATTTATTTTCTAAAGACGTCCAGCTAGTGGCTAATCAGTCTTTCTGGTGTTTTTTGGTATTTTAATTACTTCAGACTGGCTTATATCCCTGTGTTTTTATGTGCTAGCCTGTTTAACTAGCATGGTCACGGATTCTGGGGCGTGTCCTAAACCACATCCTACTCAGATTTATAGCATTTCACCTAGACCTCACCAGAGAGGACGATGTTCCCTAATCCTCCGTTCTGTCCTGCTGTGAAGGACGTGTGTGTGTGTGTGTGTGTGTTTCTGCAGCAGCTGATGTCATTGTCATTCTCTCTAACTGCAGGTCCGTCGTTATAGGATCTTCATCATGTGGTCTGACAGGCAGAGAAGACACGCTCTCACCCAGGTTTTTCCTGATCCCATGCTGGGGATGAGTAATAATCCTCTACTCCTCTCAGTAGTTAAAGACTTCACTCTCAGGGATGTGAGTCACTTTATTCAGGGTCACACTGATTCTCCAGATCTTCAACCCGCTGTTTATCTGACGCCAATCTACATCACTCAAGTCCTTTCTTTCTTAACAGGTGGATGAAACACACACACACACACACACACAAACACACAAACACACACACAAACACACACACACACACACAAACACACACACACAAACACACACACACACACAAACACACACAGACACACACAATTAGCCATCTGTTTCTTGATAAAGCTCAATGGACAAGCAGCTAATTGCATGTGAGACTCTGAATGAATGAGAGAATTTCCTCCAAAAATATGAGAGAGAGCGAGAGAGAGAGAGAGAAAAGCAAAGGAGAGAGAGAGAGAGAGAAAAGCAAAGGAGAGAGAGAGAGAGAGAGAGAGAGAGAGAGAAGCAAAGGAGAGAGAGAGAGAGAGATCATCAGATACAGACATAATTCAAGAGAAATGCAAGAAAAGAAAGATAGACAGAGAATCAGAGACAGACAGACAGGTGGAGACATGCAGTAACAGAGACAGTAAGACAAACAGACAAATGGATAGAGAGAGACAGATGGAGAGAAAGAGACAGACAGAAAGAGATGAAGGCAGATGAAGAGAGAGACATACAGAGAGAGAGATAGACAGACAGACAGATGGTGTGAGAGACAAATTGAGAGAGAGACAGACAGATGAAGAGAGAGCAACAAATGAAGAGAAAGAAAGACAGATGAAGAGAGACAGATGGACAGACAGACAGATGGAGAGAATGCTTTAACACTGATGATGTGTAAAAAATTAACAAAAATTTGAGTTTCTTCGATTATGGAGTTTATAATTTTATATTAAAGGTGGTATCTGTTCTGCTCTGTCCTGCTGTTACACACATCTGGTGGGTTGATGAAGAACTTTTGCTGTAGTGTGTCTCTCAGAGGCCAGTGGTCAGAGGTCAGAAGTGGTGCTTAATCTCTAGCAGTTTTGGTGCCATGACCCGGATGTTACAGTAAACTTTCTAGTGAGCTACAAAATTAAAGAAACGTTTCTAGACCTGTTCAAACTGAATACTTGAGCTTGAAGGTCTGAAGATGGACACCACCAGTCTCCTCTTTCCTCACTTATTTGCCAAATCTCTAACAGCTTGGTGCCGTGACCCGTATGGCGCAGTGAGAAGAGTAGATCAAACATCAGGAGTCTGAAGATGGACATGTCTCCTCTTTTCTCATTTATATGCCAAATTTTGAACAAGTTGGTGCCGTGACCTGGATGGTGCCGTGACCTGGATGGTGCCGTGACCTGGATGGGGCTGTGACCTGGATGGTGCAGTAAACCGGATGGTGCCGTGATCTGGATGGGGCTGTGACCCGGATGGTGCTGTGACCCGGATGGTGCCGTGACCCGGATGGTGCCGTGATCTGGATGGTGCTGTGACCTGGATGGGGCCGTGACCCGGATGGTGCTGTGACTTGGATGGGGCTGTGACCCGGATGGTGCTGTGACCTGGATGGGGCTGTGACCCGGATGGTGCTGTGACCCGGATGGTGCCGTGATCTGGATGGGGCTGTGACCCGGATGGTGCTGTGACCCGGATGGTGCCGTGACCCGGATGGTGCTGTGACTTGGATGGGGCTGTGACCCGGATGGTGCTGTGACCTGGATGGGGCTGTGACCCGGATGGTGCTGTGACCCGGATGGTGCCGTGATCTGGATGGGGCTGTGACCCGGATGGGGCTGTGACCCGGATGGTGCTGTGACCCGGATGGTGCTGTGACTGAATGGTGCAGTAAACCGGATGGTGCCGTGATCTGGATGACGCAGTACGTTTGCACGTTTCTCAGCATTATTTACAAAACTAAAGAACAACTGACTGGGTTCCTTTTCCCTGTGGGACTGAGAGAAGTCCAGTTATGTTTGTTGCAGTTTTCTTGTTGTAGCCTGTGTGTTGTGTGTTATCCGGTTATCTCACCAAGAACCAGTGAATTTAGGGAAAGACACCTGGAAGCCTCCTGACTGTAAAAAAAAAAAACCTTTCAGGTTCCTGACAGAATTGAACATGAAGACCTTTAGACTGTTATCCTGAGCTAAAAACAAAAAGAACAAGGCATCACCTCTACTGAGTACTGATGTTCCCATGCTTTTCCAATGTTTCATAAATTTGTACACCCTCAGAAGTTAGTTTCACTGACATTTTTTTTATTCCAGGAACCAACACAAACCACAAAGCTGACGCAAACATCAAATAATTGTTTTTTGTTGTTGTTGTTTTTGTTGTTTTTCTGAAATACTACAAGGCTGAAGTTAGCATGTTAGCAGTTAGTCACCCTGCTGTCACCCAGATGAGGATGGGTTCCCTTCTGAGCCTGGTTCCTCTCAAGGTTTCTTCCTTTCCATCCCAGGGAGTTTTTCCTTGCCATCGTTGCCACAGGCTTCTCATTAGGGATAAAATAGTCTAATTATAGAATTTAATAATTTATTATTTCTATTTCTATTTCTTATTTCTAGTTAATTAGTTATTTTTATTTTTCATTATTATTTTTCATTTTCCCCTCTCCTTTCTGTTTTCTTCTTTTGTAAAGCTGCTTTGAGACAATGTTCATTGTAAAAGGCGCTATACAAAATAAACTGAATTGAATTGAATTGAAGTTAGCAGTATTTCATTATAACACAGGAATGACTGGTATTTGTTGTGTTATTATTATTACAGACAGAATGTTTGAGCTTTTGTGAGTCAAACACCATGAGATCCGAGTCAAATGAACTGATTCACTGAAAGCTTCAGTATATAAATAGATTTTTAATAATGTACAGAAATGCAGTACAACGCAGTGACGCTGTAACTTCCTGTTCTCACATTTGCACAAATTTCAACATGAACAATAAGAACGATTATTTCCTGTTCTTTCACTTTCAGTATTTTATTTATTTATTTTTTTTACACAGTAGATCCAGAGAGTGAACATCAGGATGCTTAAATCTATGAATAATATTTTATAAACATCAGTGACATGTAGGAGTTATTTATTTTATTTTATTTTACAGTACTCATACATTTACTGTACAAAATAAATGTTATAAAACAGTCTGAATAAACTGAAATACTGTATTAAATATTGCTGGTGTAAAGAGCAGGGCTGATAATCCGCTATATTCCCTTATAGACGACGGCTCTGTCTGTGCTCCAGAGAAGAGAGACATCTTTAAACATTTATATTCACAAAAAAACATCTGTTGTGTTTATAGCTTGTCGCCTGTGGGCGTGGCCTGGCTAGTATTTGATATTTTGCGAGATGTACATCTTACATTACTCAGCTTCCTCCTCAGATCAGACTTCCTTCTGAGCTTCATTTTCTCAATGTCTCTGTACATATTTACTGATAATGAGGAAGATGATGACGATGGAACTAAAGCTCTGAGTGAAGAACCGTCACACCACAGAGACGTCTGTTCTGATGAATTATTCCAGCCAGTTGTTTGGATTTGGTTCTTTACGCTCTAGTGCTGTATTTTATTCACGTGGAATTAAGGAAGTCTCTCTTTAACCGTCGCTGTCGCTGTGATCCATCACTTCTTGATCACCTGCTGCTTTGGGCACTCACTGCGGTCATGAGATGTTATAACGCTCTATAACCATTTCTCTATTATTAGATGACGAGACACTTCCCTGGAGACCTTATAAATATTGTGATAATATCAGAACCCTGTGAGAGATTTCTGGAGCTTCACCTTGACTCTGAACATCTGTCCTCTTCTGATCATTTTTTACTTTTATATCATTTATTACTTTCTTCCTGTGATCTCTGGTGGATTTGTGGATTTGTGTGATTTCACACTGTGAGGTCACTAAAAACACAGAACATTAATTCCTCTAACCTTCTTCTGCTTTCATCTGAACCAGTTTTAATCTCCAAAAGCTAAAAAACATCCTCCACTTCCTAATGAGGTTAAAGTCGTTTAAACAACACGCATCTCTCCTCTGTCTCTGAAAGGTGGGAGGAGCTTATCCTGTGAAGCTCCACCCACACAGGTTGCCCTAAAATAACATATTCCACTTAAACAATCTCTTTAATTCCAAACAAACCAAATAAACAAAAGCAAATCTAACAACCGAGTGGGCTGTCATTAGACTCATTAGAATATCAGGCCACGCCCACTAGGACTTTAACACGTTTACTTCCTCTTTTTTTATACAAAATTTTCTAAATGATTATCAGACACTTATTTTAATATAATATTTTCCACAACATTAAAAAAAACACAACATGGAAATTCAGAACCTTTTTACTGAAATTGTGAATGCTACCTCGTCCTCCATTTTGAAGGTCAGTCTGACTTGGTGACATCTGACCGCTGGACATCTTTAACTTTCATATTTAATTTTTGATTTTTTTAAAATCATGGTTCATATATAAAGTCCAATTAAACAGTACAGAGTGATTGTGAAAGTTCAAAGTCACCTCGAGCTGTTCATGACCTTTGACCTTAGGCAGGGTCAAAGGCGTGTGGTTGTTGGGTGTCTCTCACATCCTCACCCTTTACACCAAAATACAATCAGTCTTGAAGTCCTGATTCGAGCTCGAGGGGATTTGAAAACTCGTTCAGACAGACAGCGTGACCTCTGACCTCGGGCCGAGTCTCAGTGCCTCGTGCACGCCGGCGGCGGAGAGTCTGCGGTTGATGTTGCGGTAGCGGCAGGCGAGGAGGCTGCGGTAGGCGGTGCGCAGGTCGCGGTTGGAGAAGGCGTAGATGAAGGGGTTGATGAGGGAGTTGGCGTAGCCGAGCCACAGCAGCGTTCTCTCGATCCACAGAGGCACGCAGCTGCAACGCACGCCGCACACGAACGGACGCAGCGTCGACAGCACGAAGAACGGCAGCCAGCAGAAAGTAAACGCCCCCAGCACCACCCCCAGTGTGGCCGCCGCCTTCTGCTCACGCCTGAAAATGGAGGCGCTTTTGCGTTCGGCTTCGTTCCATTTCGCTCCTCTGAGCCGGTGCATCTTCATAGCCATGGTAATGCAGTCGCTGTCGTCGTCTCGGCTGTTCCTGTCGTCGTCGGCGCCTCCATCGCTCGGCCGCGGGAAGCCCGAGATGGCGTGCTTAGCGGCGCTGAGCTTCGCGGCGCAGTAAATACGGCGGTACATAACCAGCATGACGCTCATGGGGATGTAGAAGGCCACGGCGGTGGAGTAGATGGTGTAACCGAAGTCCTGGCTGATCAGACACTGGTTATCATCGTTGACGTTCTGAGCCCAACCGAACAGCGGCGGCAGCGTGATGGAGGCCGAGAGCAGCCACACTGACAGGACCATCCGCGCCATGCACCATCCGTTCTGACGCACCGGGTACGTTAAAGGCCTCGTGATGCCCAGGTACCTGAAATACATAGTCATACTGATGGTTATGCTTAGGTCAGGAAATTCACATGCAGCTGGATTGGAATTTTGGTGATTATTTCTCTCTGACTGTAGCGCAGGATTATATTAATGCACTCGCTCTGATACTTTATTGTTTCCATAGCAACAGATCTTTTATGGTAGACGCTATCTTATTTCTATTTCTATCCAAAAACATGTTGTCAATACGGTGAAGTTTTCTGTAAGGAGACATTTATGCAACATGTGAAGGAGTCTCCAGAGTACGATGTTCCTTATGGTTCCTGTAGGTAAAGAATGATCTCAGTGGTGGAGACACTGTCACCATTTTACCATAAACACACAGGAAGTGACATCATTTTTAAACATGACTGAATAAAGACAAGAAATTTGGCTCAAGAAATTTACAGGATCCAGATACTTCACAGTGTGTCATAATATTTTTTGCACAAAAAGGAGAAAATGGCAGCTTCAGTCTCGTTCGTCACTGTCACCAGTGAGTCAGGACCTGTTACAGGAAATGACATGGTCGCATGTTGTGTTGCGAGTGTTGATGCTGGGATTAGTCAGCTCTCTTTTCACTACGCCTAACTGAACTGACGTGGATATTAGACACATTAATCAGATAATACAACAATTATAATAAGATAGCTAGAACCTGAGAGCTTCAGAGATCGTCCATAAAGAATCCTGTACAGAGACTCTGACACTGTAATGCTCTCTATGACCAATCACTGATCACCAATATTCCCTTCGACCAATCACTAATCACCAATATTCCCTACGTATGTATGTATGTATGAATGTATGTATATATGGATGGATAGATGAACAGTATTTATGTACGTATGTAAATAATTTTGGTGCCGTGACCAAAGACGACTTCTCGCTAACAAATCAGTTATATTATTTCCAGTTTTCGTGACAAAACTCTACACTGTTCTGTTCAGAAAATCTTACTTCTTCAGCTAACATGTCTTGAGGTGCTGATGCAGATGATGATGATGATGATGCCACCTGGTGACTTTCTGAGCGTGCACGAGCTACCCTCGCCCCTGAACAGAATCCGCGCGTGAGCTCACCTGTCGATGCTGATGACGCAGAGGGTCATGATGGACGCGGTGCAGCACATGACGTCCATGGCGATGAAGACGTTGCAGAAGAACTGTCCGAAGATCCAGCGGCCGCCGATCAGGTCAGTGACGCTGACGAACGGCATGACAGCGAGCGCCACGGAGAGGTCAGCCAGCGCCAGGGACACGATCAGGTAGTTGGAGGGCTGCCGCAGCTTCTTCACCGAGCACACGGACACCACCACCAGCAGGTTGCCGCACGCCGTCACGAGCGTCAGCGCCGTCAGGACGCCGCCGATCAGCGCGCGCTCCACGCCGCCGTAGCTCTGCACGTACGCGGCGCAACGCGTCCGGTTGCCCGCCTCGGGCGGCATCCGCGGCACGGTGGACGACGACGGCGGCTGGGTCATCATCATCGCCCAGGATTCGGACCCCGACCCCGCTACACCCGTGTCTCCCGTGTCGCGCGCCATGGTGAAGAGTCGCGCGAGCAGCAAGGCGGCACTGGAGTCCACTCCCGCCGCGCGCGCCTCAACCATCACAAAAAAAAACAAAAAACAAACAAAAAAAATGAAATAAAATAATAATAATAAAACAATCGAAAAGAAGAATAAAAGCGTTAATAAAAGTCGTATTAAATTAAAATCAATCCTTGATTTAAAAAAGATCTATTTAGGCGGCTATTTAATTTTAATTAATATTAAATATTTAATATTTATTTAGTAAAATTACTAAATATAGATTAGAGCATTAGAGCTACCTTTGAAAGGAAGAAATAAAATAAAATAAAATCATATAAAATTTTATAATAATAATTATCGCCTTCTAACAAATCTAATAAAAAATAATAAATAAATAATTTAACAGAACAAAGTGAATAAAAGTAATATCGATATTTAAATTATATTAAATTTAATCCTAAATCATATCTTTATTTTGTAATAATTAAAAACAATCGAATTATTTAAAAAAAACATAATAAATATATTAAATAACAGAATATGAAACAGAATTAATAATAAAATGGAAGTA
Organism: Hemibagrus wyckioides; assembly: GCF_019097595.1. NCBI lineage: Eukaryota > Metazoa > Chordata > Actinopteri > Siluriformes > Bagridae > Hemibagrus > Hemibagrus wyckioides. Next base: position 29,375,190 of record NC_080718.1, on the reverse strand, counting down.
AAATAAAATATTTTATTTTTTCAAGTGTAAGTTCAATCTAAAAAACAGTTACCGGACAAATTCGACTAAAAGTCAAAGAAAAAATAGGAATAAACTACTGCGTAAATCCGGTATGACCCGTGGCTCCGGTCGCGCGCCGCTCCGTCCGTTCATCATCCCGCGCGTCTTTTATCCACGAGCTTCACCAGATGCTACAGCGCACGCGCACTGGAGAGAGGGCCGGGGTGGTCCACCGAGTTCTCCAGGCTATTTTTAGAGCGCGTGCCTCGTTGTGCCTCTTTGTGTCGGTTTCACGGGGGAGTGATTATATGAACAAAAGAAACGAGGGTCAGAGGAAAAACGTCTCCGCGTAAGGTGTGTGGGTGACGTCATCAAATTAGTACGTATGTAGGCCAGCTGAACCACGTGACCATGAACTCGCTGTGTGTATAATATACTGATATACTTTTTATCTGGTAATAGTTACTGTTGTAGAAACGAGTTCACACACACACACACACACACACACACACACACACACTGATACACAGCACTGACACTGGAGACTCCTTACACACACACACACACACACACACACATATTCAACTGAATATCAGTCTTGCACTATTTGCACACATGCACTTTATGTGAAACTTTGTTCATTTTTTTTACTTAGTTCTGTGTAGTTTTCTGTAGCTTCGTGTCTTTATGGAGCAGGGTCTTACAGTATCAAAGTTTTATTGTGAGATTAAATTGTGTGTATGTGTATATGTGTATATGTGTGTATGTGTATATGTGTATATGTGTATATGTGTATATGTGTATATGTGTATATGTGTGTATGTGTATATATGTATATATGTATATGTGTGTATGTGTATGTGTGTATGTGTATATATGTATATGTGTGTATGTGTATGTGTGTATATGTGTATATGTGTATATATGTATATGTGTGTATGTGTATATGTGCAGACATATGTGAGAGACATGACATAGAGACACAGACATAGGAGAGTAGGGGGAGGTAGACATGTGTATGTAAGACATGCACATGTGTATATGTAGATACACATATATGTGGTGGCAGATGGGAGAGCAGACATGTGTGTATGTAGTGACAGGTAGACAGACACACATGTACACAGGCAGTATCTGGCACAGCAGCACGTATAGACACAGGTAAGACAGTGCAGACATGGGTGACATGTAGGGACATGGGTAGACACAGACACAGCAGACATGCAGACACAGGCACAGACATGTGCAGACATGTGCAGACATGGCAGACACATTGTGACATGTGGCAGACACAGGTAGATGTGCAGGCAGATACAGATTGCAGAGAGGCTGGACATTGCAGACACAGATATGCACAGGCATGCAAAGATACAGGAGACACAGTATACTGACATTGACATTAGACATATTGTAGGGACTGCAAGGGCATGTACAGGATATATGCAGACATGTGGCAGACAGGGTAGATGTAGATACAGTAGATATATTTACTAGGCAGAAGGTGAGAGGGTACAGACATGACATTGTGGGTAGACATGCAGATGATGCACAGGTAGACAGACATGCAGACATACAGGTATGTGGCAGACAGACAGATGACACAAGACATGTGCAGAGTGGTATAGACTGTGCCTCAGACATGTGGTAGACAGGACAAGATGATGCACACACAGATGTGCATGTGTAGATTGCAGTGACAGGGCAGATATGACAGTGTGAAAAGCAGGGCAGCAGATGCAAAGATAGGGCATGTAGAGGCAGACATGATGTGTGGCTTGATGCAAAGATATATGGCATACATGTGCACAGACAGGCAGACAGAGACACACATTTGGTAGATAGACATGCAGACATTGCAGGCACAGGACACAGACAGGCAGCATGTGCAGGCTGCAGACATGTGCAGCCAGAGATACAGACATGACAGGTACGCACATGCACATGCAGACATGGTACGTGCACATGTGCACATTGCAGAGATGTGTGCATGCAGACATGTGCACATATGCACATGCCTAAGACAGAGACATGTGGTGCAGAGATTGCACATACAGACATGTGCATGCAGACATGCAGACATGCAGATGTGCACAGCAGACACACAGACATGTGGGTATGTAGACAGACATGATAAAGATTATTGTGGACAGGATGTGGGTAGACTGCATGATGGCAGACATGTAGACATTGCAGATGTAAGACATTGCAGACACATGACATGTGTTTGACACATGGCATTGACATATAAAGACAGGTGCAGGACAGACAGACATGGTGCATGACAGACACAGACACACACAGACATATGGAGACATTGCGTGAAGACACATGGGCAGATTGCAAGACATGTAGAGATAGACACAGGTGGTGTGTAGAGCACATTGTAGACAGACATGTGTGACATGTGCATCAGCGTGGTCTGAGGCAGACACAGGCATGCAGATACAGGCAGACATGCAGACAGGGCATACTTGCAGATGATGTATGGTAGACATGTGGCAGATGTGGCAGACAGATGCATGTGGCAGAGGCATGACACAGGTGCTTAGATGCAGGTAGGCAGACAGGCAGTAAGATGCAAAGACATGTGTAGGCTTAAGATGCACAGTGCAGACATGCACAGGCATGACATGTACATGTGTAGACAGAGACTGTATAAGTGGTAGAGATGGGTGGCAGTACACAGGCAGATGTGCAGACAGATGTGACAGGACAAGACACAAGATAAGGTGTAGAGTACAGGTACACACAAAGACAGGTGACATGACATGATGCATGACACAGACATGCAGATAAGTAAGTACATGCATGTGACATGATGCAAGGGTATATGTACACATGTAAGACATGTACAAGATGTATATGCATGACATACGCAAGACATGCATACAAGATGACATTTGCATTTATTGCGTGCATTGTTTATATTATTTATGTGCAGCACATGCGTGCAAGGCACACAGAAGACACATGACACAGTAGACAAGATGTGTAGGTATTATAGACATACAGTACATGTTGACATGTATAAATACAGATGGTTGTATTTAGACATTATATAAGATATACATGATGTAGATTATGTACAGACATTGTAGACATGGGATGTAAGATTATTGTAGATTATTAGGTAGTAGACATGGTAGATACGTCTGATCTTGATACATGTGATATGACATGTGTATGTGTAAGATGTAGACAATGTGGTAGACAGACACAGGTAATTGACAGTACATAGAGACATAATATAAATAAGATACTTATTTGATAGACATAGGCAGACATATATATATTACATGACATGTGTAAGACAGCAGTATATAAGTAGACATAGTAGACAGCAGTGATACTAGATATGTTCAAGTACTAGAACAGACATGTAAAATTATCAGAGATCATGTACATGTGGTGGCGGGTGGGACATGATTTATACAGACTGGTGAGAAAGTAAAAGTATGTGACATGTACAAGAGATGACATGTGCAGACAGAGATAGAGGTAAGGGGTAGACTAAAGTGTAGATAAGTGGGACACACAGGTAGACAGGGTGACATGATATGTATGATAAAGCAGGGCAAAAGATACAGACATGCTCAGCATTATTAGGTATGGTATAGAGGTATAGACATTGTAAGATACATGTGTAAAGAGGCAAGACACAGGTGTGGTGGTAAGATGCAGACAGGAGATAGACATAGGGCAGACAGGTACAAAAGAGGTGGCAAGGCAAAGACATGTGGTAAGATGCAGGTAGAGATGTATACACAAACAGGAGATGTGTAGATGTAGCATGTGCATACTGTGTATGTGGTAGACATGTAAGAGATGCAGGCACATGCATGCATATGTGCATATAGGTAGAGAGCAACAACTACTACTACTACTACAATAACAACAACAACTACTACTACTACAATAACAACAATAACAACAACTACTACTACTACTACAATAACAACAACTACTACTACTACAATAACAACAACAACTACTACTACTACAATAACAACAATAACAACAACAACTACTACTACTACAATAACAACAACAACTACTACTACTACAATAACAACAACAACTACTACTACAATAACAACAACAACTACTACTACAATAACAACTACTACTACTACTACAATAACAACAACTACTACTACTACAATAACAACTACTACTACTACAATAACAACAACAACTACTACTACTACAATAACAACAATAACAACAACTACTACTACTACAATAACAACAACTACTACTACTACAATAACAACAACAACTACTACTACAATAACAACTACTACTACTACTACAATAACAACAACTACTACTACTACTACAATAACAACAACTACTACTACTACAATAACAACAACTACTACTACTACAATAACAACTACTACTACTACTACAATAACAACAACAACTACTACTACTACAATAACAACAATAACAACAACAACTACTACTACTACAATAACAACTACTACTACTACAACAATAACAACTACTACTACTACTACAATAACAACTACTACTACTACTACAATAACAACAACTACTACTACTACAATAACAACAACAACTACTACTACAATAACAACAATAACAACAACAACTACTACTACTACAATAAAAACAACAACTACTACTACAATAACAACAATAACAACTACTACTACTACTACAATAACAACTACTACTACTACTACAATAACAACAACTACTACTACTACAATAACAACAACAACTACTACTACTACAATAACAACAATAACAACAACAACTACTACTACTACAATAACAACAACAACTACTACTACTACAATAACAACAATAACAACAACTACTACTACTACTACAATAACAACTACTACTACTACTACTACAATAACAACTACTACTACTACTACAATAACAACAACAACTACTACTACTACAATAACAACAACAACTACTACTACTACAATAACAACAATAACAACAACTACTACTACTACTACAATAACAACTACTACTACTACTACAATAACAACAACTACTACTACTACAATAACAACAACTACTACTACTACAATAACAACAATAACAACAACAACTACTACTACTACAATAACAACAACAACTACTACTACTACAATAACAACAACTACTACTACTACTACAATAACAACAACAACTACTACTACTACTACAATAACAACTACTACTACTACTACAATAACAACAACTACTACTACTACTACAATAACAACAATAACAACAACAACTACTACTACTACAATAACAACAACAACTACTACTACAATAACAACAATAACAACTACTACTACTACTACAATAACAACTACTACTACTACTACAATAACAACTACTACTACTACTACTACAATAACAACAACTACTACTACTACAATAACAACAACAACTACTACTACAATAACAACAACAACTACTACTACTACAATAACAACAATAACAACAACAACTACTACTACTACAATAACAACAACAACTACTACTACTACAATAACAACAATAACAACTACTACTACTACTACAATAACAACTACTACTACTACTACAATAACAACAACTACTACTACTACAATAACAACAACAACTACTACTACTACAATAACAACAATAACAACAACAACTACTACTACTACAATAACAACAACTACTACTACTACAATAACAACTACTACTACTACTACAATAACAACAACAACTACTACTACTACAATAACAACAATAACAACAACTACTACTACTACTACAATAACAACTACTACTACTACTACAATAACAACAACAACTACTACTACTACAATAACAACAATAACAACAACTACTACTACTACTACAATAACAACAACTACTACTACTACAATAACAACAACTACTACTACTACAATAACAACAACAACTACTACTACAATAACAACTACTACTACTACTACAATAACAACAACTACTACTACTACAATAACAACAACTACTACTACTACAATAACAACTACTACTACTACTACAATAACAACAACTACTACTACTACTACAATAACAACAATAACAACAACTACTACTACTACTACAATAACAACTACTACTACTACTACAATAACAACAACAACTACTACTACAATAACAACAACAACTACTACTACTACAATAACAACAATAACAACAACAACTACTACTACTACAATAACAACAACAACTACTACTACTACAATAACAACAACAACTACTACTACAATAACAACAATAACAACAACTACTACTACTACTACAATAACAACTACTACTACTACTACAATAACAACAACAACTACTACTACTACAATAACAACAATAACAACAACAACTACTACTACAATAACAACAATAACAACTACTACTACTACTACAATAACAACTACTACTACTACTACAATAACAACAACTACTACTACTACAATAACAACAACAACTACTACTACTACAATAACAACAATAACAACAACAACTACTACTACTACAATAACAACAACAACTACTACTACAATAACAACAATAACAACAACAACTACTACTACTACAATAACAACAACTACTACTACTACTACAATAACAACAATAACAACAACTACTACTACTACTACAATAACAACAACTACTACTACTACAATAACAACAATAACAACAACTACTACTACTACTACAATAACAACTACTACTACTACAATAACAACAACAACTACTACTACTACAATAACAACAATAACAACAACTACTACTACAATAAACAACAACTAACTACTACAATAACAATAACAACAACAACAACTACTACTACTACTACAATAACAACTACTACTACTACTACAATAACAACAACAACTACTACTACAATAACAACAATAACAACAACTACTACTACTACTACAATAACAACTACTACTACTACTACAATAACAACAACTACTACTACTACAATAACAACTACTACTACTACTACTACAATAACAACAATAACAACAACAACTACTACTACTACAATAACAACAACTACTACTACTACAATAACAACAACAACTACTACTACTACTACAATAACAACTACTACTACTACTACAATAACAACTACTACTACTACTACAATAACAACTACTACTACTACTACAATAACAACAACAACTACTACTACTACAATAACAACAATAACAACAACTACTACTACTACAATAAAAACAACAACTACTACTACAATAACAACAATAACAACTACTACTACTACTACAATAACAACTACTACTACTACTACTACAATAACAACAACTACTACTACTACAATAACAACAACAACTACTACTACAATAACAACAATAACAACAACAACTACTACTACTACAATAACAACAACAACTACTACTACTACAATAACAACAATAACAACAACTACTACTACTACTACAATAACAACTACTACTACTACTACAATAACAACTACTACTACTACTACAATAACAACAACAACTACTACTACTACAATAACAACAACTACTACTACTACAATAACAATAACAACTACTACTACTACTACAATAACAACAACAACTACTACTACAATAACAACAATAACAACTACTACTACTACAATAACAACTACTACTACTACTACAATAACAACTACTACTACTACTACAATAACAACAACAACTACTACTACTACAATAACAACAATAACAACAACAACTACTACTACTACAATAACAACAACTACTACTACTACAATAACAACAATAACAACAACTACTACTACTACTACAATAACAACTACTACTACTACTACAATAACAACAACAACTACTACTACTACAATAACAACAACTACTACTACTACAATAACAACAATAACAACAACAACTACTACTACTACAATAACAACAACTACTACTACTACAATAACAACAACTACTACTACTACAATAACAACAACTACTACTACTACAATAACAACAACTACTACTACTACAATAACAACAACTACTACTACTACAATAACAACAATAACAACAACTACTACTACTACTACAATAACAACAACTACTACTACTACAATAACAACAACTACTACTACTACAATAACAACAACAACTACTACTACTACAATAACAACAATAACAACAACTACTACTACTACAATAACAACAACTACTACTACTACAATAACAACAACTACTACTACTACAATAACAACAATAACAACAACAACTACTACTACTACAATAACAACAATAACAACAACTACTACTACTACTACAATAACAACTACTACTACTACTACTACAACAACTACTACTACTACAATAACAACAATAACAACAACAACTACCACTACTACAATAACAACTACAACTAACACTACTACAATAACAACAACTACTACTACTACAATAACAACAACAACTACTACTACTACAATAACAACAATAACAACAACAACTACTACTACTACAATAACAACAACTACTACTACTACAATAACAACAATAACAACAACTACTACTACTACTACAATAACAACAACTACTACTACTACAATAACAACAACTACTACTACTACTACTACAACAACTACTACTACTACAATAACAACAATAACAACAACAACTAACTACTACAATAACAACAACAACACTACTACAATACAACAACAACTAAAACAACAACTACTACTACTACAATAACAACAACTACTACTACTACAATAACAACAACAACCACAACAACAACAACTACTACTACTACTACTACAATAACAACAACAGCAACAACTACTACTACTACTACAATAACAACAACCACAACAACAACAACTACTACTACAATAACAACAACAACCACAACAACAACTACTACTACTACTGCAATAACAACAACAACCACAACAACTACTACTACTACTACAATAACAACAACAGCAACAACTACTACTACTACTACTACTACTACTACAATAACAACAACAACCACAACAACTACTACTACTACTGCAATAACAACAACAACCACAACAACAACTACTACTACTACAATAACAACAACAGCAACAAGTACTACTACTACTACTACAATAACTACAATAACAACAACTACTACTACTACTACAATAACAACAACAACCACAACAACTACTACTACTACTGCAATAACAACAACAACAACTACTACTACTACTACTACTACAATAACAACAATAACAACAACTACTACTACTACTACAATAACAACAACTACTACTACTACAATAACAACTACTACTACTACAATAACAACAATAACAACAACTACTACTACTACTACAATAACAACAACAGCAACAACTACTACTACTACTACAATAACAACAACAACCACAACAACAACTACTACTACTACTACAATAACAACAACTACTACTACTACAATAACAACAACCACAACAACAACAACTACTACTACTACTACTACAATAACAACAACAGCAACAACTACTACTACTACTACTACTACTACAATAACAACAACTACTACTACTACTACTACTACAATAACAACAACTACTACTACTACAATAACAACAACAACCACAACAACAACTACTACTACTACTACTACAATAACAACAACAGCAACAACTACTACTACTACTACTACTACAATAACAACAACTACTACTACTACAATAACAACAACAACCACAACAGCAACAACTACTACTACTACTACTACTACAATAACAACAACAGCAACAACTACTACTACTACTACTACAATAACAACAACTACTACTACTACAATAACAACAACAACAACAACAACTACTACTACTACTATTCTACTACAATAACAACAACTACTACTACTACAATAACAACTACTACTACTACTACTACTGCAATAACAACAACAACCACAACAACAACTACTACTACTACTACAATAACAACAACAGCAACAACTACTACTACTACTACTACTATTCTACTACAATAACAACAACTACTACTACTACAATAACAACTACTACTACTACTACTACTACAATAACAACAACAACCACAACAACAACAACTACTACTACTACTACAATAACAACAGCAACAACTACTACTACTACTACTACTACTACAATAACAACAACTACTACTACTACAATAACAACAACCACAACAACAACAACTACTACTACTACTACTACAATAACAACAACAGCAACAACTACTACTACTACTACTACTACTACAATAACAACAACTACTACTACTACAATAACAACAACCACAACAACTACTACTACTACTACTACTACTACAATAACAACAACAGCAACAACTACTACTACTACTACTACTACTACAATAACAACAACTACTACTACTACAATAACAACAACTACTACTACTACAATAACAACAACAACCACAACAACAACTACTATTACTACTACTACAATAACAACAACAGCAACAACTACTACTACTACTACTACTACTACTACAATAACAACAACTACTACTACTACAATAACAACAACAACCACAACAGCAACAACTACTACTACTACTACTACAATAACAACAACAGCAACAACTACTACTACTACTACTACAATAACAACAACTACTACTACTACTACTACTACTACAATAACAACAACAACTACTACTACAATAACAACAACAACCACAACAACAACAACTACTACTACTACTACTACAATAACAACAACAGCAACAACTACTACTACTACTATTCTACTACAATAACAACAACTACTACTACTACAATAACAACTACTACTACTACTACTACTACTACAATAACAACAACAACCACAACAACAACAACTACTACTACTACTACTACAATAACAACAGCAACAACTACTACTACTACTACTACTACTACTACAATAACAACAACCACAACAACAACAACTACTACTACTACTACTACAATAACAACAACAGCAACAACTACTACTACTACTACTACTACTACAATAACAACAACTACTACTACTACAATAACAACAACCACAACAACAACAACTACTACTACTACTACTACAATAACAACAACAGCAACAACTACTACTACTACTACTACTACAATAACAACAACTACTACTACTACAATAACAACAACTACTACTACTACAATAACAACAACAACCACAACAACAACTACTATTACTACTACTACAATAACAACAACAGCAACAACTACTACTACTACTACTACTACTACAATAACAACAACTACTACTACTACAATAACAACAACAACCACAACAGCAACAACTACTACTACTACTACTACAATAACAACAACAGCAACAACTACTACTACTACTACTACAATAACAACAACTACTACTACTACTACTACTACTACAATAACAACAACTACTACTACTACAATAACAACAACAACCACAACAGCAACAACTACTACTACTACTACTACAATAACAACAACAGCAACAACTACTACTACTACTACTACAATAACAACAACTACTACTACTACTACTACTACTACAATAACAACAACAACTACTACTACAATAACAACAACAACCACAACAACAACAACTACTACTACTACTACTACAATAACAACAACAGCAACAACTACTACTACTACTATTCTACTACAATAACAACAACTACTACTACTACAATAACAACTACTACTACTACTACTACTACTACAATAACAACAACAACCACAACAACAACAACTACTACTACTACTACTACAATAACAACAGCAACAACTACTACTACTACTACTACTACTACAATAACAACAACTACTACTACTACAATAACAACAACCACAACAACAACAACTACTACTACTACTACTACAATAACAACAACAGCAACAACTACTACTACTACTACTACAATAACAACAACTACTACTACTACAATAACAACAACCACAACAACAACAACTACTACTACTACTACTACAATAACAACAACAGCAACAACTACTACTACTACTACTACTACAATAACAACAACTACTACTACTACAATAACAACAACTACTACTACTACAATAACAACAACAACCACAACAACAACTACTATTACTACTACTACAATAACAACAACAGCAACAACTACTACTACTACTACTACTACTACAATAACAACAACTACTACTACTACAATAACAACAACAACCACAACAGCAACAACTACTACTACTACTACTACAATAACAACAACAGCAACAACTACTACTACTACTACTACAATAACAACAACTACTACTACTACAATAACAACAACAACTACTACTACAATAACAACAACAACCACAACAACAACAACTACTACTACTACTACTACAATAACAACAACAGCAACAACTACTACTACTACTATTCTACTACAATAACAACAACTACTACTACTACAATAACAACTACTACTACTACTACTACTACTACAATAACAACAACAACCACAACAACAACAACTACTACTACTACTACTACAATAACAACAGCAACAACTACTACTACTACTACTACTACTACAATAACAACAACTACTACTACTACAATAACAACAACCACAACAACAACAACTACTACTACTACTACTACAATAACAACAACAGCAACAACTACTACTACTACTACTACTACTACAATAACAACAACTACTACTACTACAATAACAACAACCACAACAACAACAACTACTACTACTACTACTACAATAACAACAACAGCAACAACTACTACTACTACTACTACTACAATAACAACAACTACTACTACTACAATAACAACAACTACTACTACTACAATAACAACAACAACCACAACAACAACTACTATTACTACTACTACAATAACAACAACAGCAACAACTACTACTACTACTACTACTACTACAATAACAACAACTACTACTACTACAATAACAACAACAACCACAACAGCAACAACTACTACTACTACTACTACAATAACAACAACAGCAACAACTACTACTACTACTACTACAATAACAACAACTACTACTACTACTACTACTACTACAATAACAACAACTACTACTACTACAATAACAACAACAACCACAACAGCAACAACTACTACTACTACTACTACAATAACAACAACAGCAACAACTACTACTACTACTACTACAATAACAACAACTACTACTACTACTACTACTACTACAATAACAACAACTACTACTACTACAATAACAACAACAACCACAACAACAACAACTACTACTACTACTACTACAATAACAACAACAGCAACAACTACTACTACTACTATTCTACTACAATAACAACAACTACTACTACTACAATAACAACTACTACTACTACTACTACTACAATAACAACAACAACCACAACAACAACAACTACTACTACTACTACTACAATAACAACAGCAACAACTACTACTACTACTACTACTACTACAATAACAACAACTACTACTACTACAATAACAACAACCACAACAACAACAACTACTACTACTACTACTACAATAACAACAACAGCAACAACTACTACTACTACTACTACTACAATAACAACAACTACTACTACTACAATAACAACAACTACTACTACTACAATAACAACAACCACAACAACAACTACTATTACTACTACTACAATAACAACAACAGCAACAACTACTACTACTACTACTACTACTACAATAACAACAACTACTACTACTACAATAACAACAACAACCACAACAGCAACAACTACTACTACTACTACTACAATAACAACAACAGCAACAACTACTACTACTACTACTACAATAACAACAACTACTACTACTACTACTACTACTACAATAACAACAACTACTACTACTACAATAACAACAACAACCACAACAACAACAACTACTACTACTACTACTACAATAACAACAACAGCAACAACTACTACTACTACTATTCTACTACAATAACAACAACTACTACTACTACAATAACAACAACAACCACAACAACAACAACTACTACTGCAATAACAACAACAACCACAACAACAACCACAACAACTACTACTACTACTACAATAACAACAACTACTACTACTACAATAACAACAACTACTACTACTACAATAACAACAACAGCAACAACTACTACTACTACTACTACTACTACAATAACAACAACAGCAACAACTACTACTACTACTACTACAATAACAACAACAACCACAACAACAACAACTACTACTACTACAATAACAATAACAGCAACAACTACTACTACTACTACTATTCTACTACAATAACAACAACTACTACTACTACTACTACTACTACAATAACAACAACTACTACTACTACAATAACAACAACAACCACAACAACAACAACTACTACTACTACTACTACAATAACAACAACAGCAACAACTACTACTACTACTACAATAACAACAACCACAACAACTACTACTACTACAATAACAACAACCACAACAACAACTACTACTACTATAACAACAACAACAACAACAACAACTACTACTACTACTACAATAACAACCACAACAACAACAACAACAACTACTACTACAATAACAACAACAACCACAACAAGTACTACTACTACTACTACAATAACAACAACAACCACAACAACAACAACAACAACTACTACTACTACAATAACAACAACCACAACAACAACAACTACTACTACTGCAATAACAACAACAACCACAACAACAACTACTACTACTACAATAACGACAATAAAAAAACAATAATAACAACAACAACTACCACTACAACAACAACAACTACTACTATCAGTGTGTGTGTATGATGTGTGTAAGGAGTCTCCAGTGTCAGTGTGTGTGTGTATCAGTGTGTGTGTGTGTGTGTATCAGTGTGTGTGTGTATCAGTGTGTGTGTATGTATCAGTGTGTGTGTATGATGTGTGAAAAGAGTCTCCAGTGTCAGTGTGTGTTTGTGTGTGTATCAGTGTGTGTATCAGTGTGTGTGTGTTTCAGTGTGTGTGTGTGTGTATCAGTGTGTGTGTGTATCAGTGTGTGTGTGTGTGTGTGTGTATCAGTGTGTGTGTGTGTGTGTGTGTGTGTAAGGAGTCTCCAGTGTCAGTAGTTTACACTTCTGTGTGTTTCTCAGTAACATGAGCAGTTCATTGAATTCTCTGAATTGGAAATAAAAAAAATCCAGTATGGATACTGGTGAAGTGTCCAGACAATCAGAAGTAAACTCTGGTCATCAGGTCCACTGTGATTCAAGATTCAAGATTCAAGAAGCTTTATTGTCATTTCCTCCACATATATCTGACGCAGTACATAGTGAAATGAAACAACGTTTCTCCAGGACCTGGTGCTACAGAAACATACAACAACAAGTTCAACAAAAACAACAAACAACACCACAGAGTGGTGTTATAATAAACATAAATATAACTATAGCAGCGGATGACAGGTAGAGGTAGTGCAGTAAGTAATGAACAGTATAAGTTATGTGTGTGTGTGTGTGCGTCCACACAGTCAAGAGAGAGTGTGTGTATCTGTGTGTGAGAGAGACAGAGAGTTGATATACAGTTCAGTCCTGAGTGAGAGTGTGTGTGTGTGTGTGTGAGAGAGTGTAGAACAGTTCAGTCCTGAGTGAGAGTGTGTGTGTGTGTGTGTGAGAGAGTGTAGAACAGTTCAGTCCTGAGTGAGAGTGTGTGTGTGTGTGTGTGAGAGAGTGTAGAACAGTTCAGTCCCGGGTGTTGAGGAGCCTGATGGCTTGAGGAAAGACACTGTTACACAGTCTGGTTGTGAGGCCCGAATGCTCCGGTACCTCTTTCCAGATGGCAGGAGGGTGAAGAGTGTGTGTGAGGGGTGTGTGGGGTGTGTAAGAGTGTGTGTGAGGGGTGTGTGGGGTGTGTAAGAGTGTGTGTGAGGGGTGTGTGGGGTGTGTAAGAGTGTGTTTGAGGGGTGTGTGTGTGTCTGTCACAATGCTGTTGGCTTTGCGGATGCAGTGTGCGGTGTAAATGTCTGTGATAGAGGGGAGAGAGACTCCGTTGATCTTCTCAGCTGTCCTCACTATCCCCTGAAGGGTCTTGTGATCCGAGACGGTGCAGTTCCCAAACCAGGCAGTGATGCAGCTGCTCAGGACGCTCTCGATGGTCCGTCTGTAGAACAAAGTCGGGATGGGGGAAGGGAGATGGGCTTTCCTCAGCCTCCTCAGGAAGTAGAGGCGCTGCTGGGCTTTCTTGGTGATGGAGCTGGTGTTGAGTGACCAGGTGAAGTTCTCCGCCAGATGGACACCAAGGAATTTGGTGCTCTTGATGATCTTCACAGAGGATCCGTCGATGGACAGTGGAGAATGGTCACTCTGTGCTCTCCTGAAGTCAACAACCATCTCTTTAGTCTTGTCGATGTTCAGGGAGAGGTTGTTGGCTCTGCACCAGGCTGTTAGATGTTGCACCTCCTCTCTGTATGCTGACTCGTCGTTCTTGCTGATGAGACCCACCACGGTCGTGTCATCGGCGAACTTGACGATGTGGTTGGAGCTGTGCATTGCTGCACAGTCGTGAGTCAGCAGAGTGAACAGCAGTGGACTGAGCACACAGCCCTGAGGAGCTCCAGTGCTCAGTGTGGTGGTGCTGGAGATACTGCTCCCGATCCGGACTGACTGAGGTCTCCCAGTCAGGAAATCCAGGATCCAGTTGCAGAGAGAGGGGTTCAGGCCCAGGAGACTCAGCTTCTCAATGTCATACAGAAGACTAGTGATGATGAAACTGTGCAGAAATGTGTGTAATTGAACACTCCTAATATTTAATAAACATTTTATTAACGGAATTCTCATCATGTGTAATGGTAATAGTAGTAATAATGCTTACAAAGGGATTTGATCGGTTTTTTGGGACTTAACATTAACTTTGTAATATGAGTAACTCTAAAAGAAGAGAAATAAAGTTTAAAAACTAAAGATTTATCTTGTTTTTCCTGAGATCGAGATAAACCGGACTTTTCTGTCACACTGCACTTCTCTGTTAGTCACTGAACCCGTCGACATGACGGCCAGGCTTCTTCCTGCGCGCCGATTGGTCAGCTCTCTGCGCTCGGATTGGGCAACGTGCGGTCAGGCGGCGAGGCCGCCGGCCATGCGGACCAATCAGCTGTCGAGTTTTTGCGGCACGAGGCGTTTAAAGGGGCTGCTTGTATATGTACACAACATTTCCTCGTCAGTTTTAATGGTACACAAAGTTCACTTTTCTCCATCTCTAGGCGTTTTTGTTGGATTTGTTCGATTAAAGAAGGAGTTCTGTGCAGGTCAGAGCCAGAAGATGAAGCTGAAATGTCAGAAGAATCCAGGTAAGCAGGAAATGAGACACAATATCAACATCAATATTCAGCGCGTCTCACGTGCTATTCATACTGAAGAGTGTTATAGATGCTTTATAACATCATCAGCAGATCATTACAGGAACAGAGTTAAATGAAATTATACATAATACATAAACATATATATTTACATTCTTCTTCACTATGTACACATATTATATCTTATATCTTTATTATGTCATGATAGATTATAAAAATCATTTTTGTCTCTCTATTATTAATCTCACTGATACACAGCGACTGGAGGAGAAAATCTATCATCTCTGATAAATCTATCAAATCTATGTCTGTCTGTCTATATATTTGTCTCTCACCGTCTGTCTGTCTGTCTGTCTCTCTCTCTCTCTGTATATTTGTCTCTCACTGTCTGTCTGTCTGTATATCTGTTCCTGTCTTTGTCTCTGTCTCTCTCTCTCGCACCCTCCATCTTTTTGTATATTTGTCTCTCGCCATTGGTCTGTCTGTCTGTCTGTCTCTCGCTCTCTTTGTATATTTGCCTGTCTGTCTGTCTGTTGTCTGTCTGAATATTTGTCTGTCTATCTCTCTCTGCATATTTGTCTCTCACTGTCTGTTTGTCTCTCCCTCTCTCTATGCATATTTGTGTATAACCGCCTGTTGGTCTGTCTGTCTGTCTTTTTGTATATCTGTCTGTCTGTCTCTCTTTCTCTTTGCATATTTGTCTCTCTTTCTCTCTCCCTGTCTCTCTCCTTCTCTCCCCCCTGTCTCTCTCTCTCTGTCTCTCTCCCCGTCTCTCTCCCCCGTCTCTCCCCAAGTCTCTCCCCTGTTTCTCTCTCCCCGTCTCTTTCTGTCTCTGTCTCTCTCTCTGTTTTAACTTTCTCTGTTAGAAACACTAGTCTGTTGATACCAGATGTTGTGAAAGTTCCAGATGTTGTGATGAAACTGTTAGAGCTTCATGGTGTGTCACCTGAAATCTGATTCTGAGAATGTTTAATGGAGTACAGTACAGGACTGATACATGACACTAGCATGGGTATCGCTGTAGACATTAGCAGCGTTCACACACACAGTGATATCTCTGTAAGTCTCCAGTCTTTGTACTGTCAAGTTGTCAGGAGGCGTGTCTACCACTGGTTGCCATGGTAATAACGTTAATCTGGTTTCTTGCGGCTAAAAGTAAATGGTTTTCTGCCTGCCTGTCTGTCTCTGTCTGTCTCTCTCTGTATATTTGTTTCTCAACATATGTCTGTCTGTCTCTCTCTCTCTTTGTATATTTGTTTTTCTCTGTCTGTCTGTCTGTCTGTCTGTTTATATACCTGTCTGTCTGTCTGTCTGTCTGTCTCTCTCTCTCTTTCATAATTTCTTTTCACTGTCTGTCTGTTTGTTTATCTGTCTGTCTTTCTGTCTCCCTCTCTCTCTCACAGACAGTTCAATGGTCAGTAATCACACACAGACAGTTCAGTGGTCAGTATTTACACACAGACAGTTCAGTGGTCAGTATTTACACACAGACAGTTCAGTGGTCAGTATTCTGTGTGTGATGGTCTACTGTCCCGAGCGTGTATTAGTGAAGAACCTACTCGTGAAGAATGTAGTGAAATCTGATCTGAGGTTACTTCAGGGCGTCTGATTGAGGCTCTGCATGAACTTTGCCCCCAATCGTCCGAGTCTTCACACAGCCCAGTGTGTAATGTTGTGTAACGCCGCTTGCATAATTAAGTGACCTTTATATATTTCCATTTCACTTTGTAATCTGACTGTTGGACGGTCCAGACACGACAGAGCGCTCTGACCTTCATACACCACTTTACCTCCTTATTTTCTGTTCTTCTTCCTTCCTTCAGCTCCCTTCATTCTGTTCTTCTCAGCTACGGACGTGTGTTTGAGTCGGGCAGTAAACAGAAAGACGGTCAGTGAGATGTCCAGATGCTTCTACCTTTCAGTAAACAGCACAGTGTACGAATTACAAATTAGAAACATTGTGAGTGTTTGAGGATTGAACGGTCTGACCCGAGCCTCTGCCTGCTGACCCACCATTACGGTCAGGTCTCTGTAGCTCGGTGAGATTTCATTGGACGCTCCTCAGGTTGCTCCGCCTCCTCAATGTGGCTTCGGTTGTGACCTAAATGTAATTAGTGGAATGTTTAGAATTGCTGTAGTGGTTTTGTTCAAGCAGGCTGGTGTAGGGGGCAGTAGTGACATGACCACTCTGTATGGACACCACGGTTGCCCCCCGCCCCCCTTCCTGGGTGCCCCTATGGGTAGATTAAATATAACATGCACTCTAGAGGGCTTTTAAAGATTCTTTGATGGTCACTCTGAGGGAAGGTTTCTCTCTCAGAATTCTTTTGGAAAGGTAAGAACCCTTAAGGAACCCTGGAAGAACTTTCTTTCCAGAGTGCTGTCTGAACTACCTGATGTTCTAAAGAGCACCCCAACAGAGCAGGATCAGAAGATTCCAGGATTCAACCTGACAACCTTCTGATCAGAGCGATAACCTTCTCTCCTCCTCTTCCTTCTCTTCCTCTTTCTTCTCCAGCTTTTCCCTGGTTCGGTCTGGATATTGGTGGCTCTCTGGTGAAGCTGGTGTACTTCGAGCCTCAAGACATGACGGAGGAGGAGGAAGAGGAGCTGGGGAGCTTGAGGACAATCTGCTCGTACCTCCGGTCCAATACGCTGTACAGGAAGTGTGTCGCGAGGGACGTTCAGCTGGAGCTCCGGGACCTGAGCATGCGCGGACGAGTCGGAACGCTGCACTTCATCCGCTTCCAAACGGCCGACGTCACGCCATTCCTGGCCGCCGTCCAGGAGAAGACCATCGGCCAGCTCCACAGGACTGTCTGCGCCACCGGGGGCGGGGCTTACAAGTTCGAGAATGACTTCAGGACGGTGAGATAAGCAGCTAATTATTGCTAATGGTGATATATTTACGCAGGTGTGTCGGTGTTCCAGCGTCTTCATCTCCGTCTCCATGTCTGCAGATGGCCGGCGTGGAGTTAGCCAAGCTGGACGAGCTGGACTGTCTGATCCGTGGCTTGCTCTATTTGGATGCGGTTGGGTTTAACGGGAAACCGGAGTGTTATTATTTCGAGAACCCGACAGATACGCAGCGCTGTGTGAAGCGGCAGTGTCGGCTGGAGAACCCGTTCCCCATGCTGCTGGTCAACATTGGCTCAGGGGTCAGCGTCCTGGCCGTTTACTCCGAGAACAAATACAAACGCATCACAGGCACCAGGTCAGTTAGATAAACTGACTCAGTTAAATAAATAAACTAATTAACCAATTAATAAATTAATACACCAATCAATTAATTTATTACTAATGATTAATTATTCAATAAATTGTTTAATTAATTAATTGCTAGATAGATGGATAAATAAATAAATAAATAAAGACAAATAGAAGTCGAGCTCTAGATAACGATTATGTTAAAAATTGCTCTGTAATGATTTTTTTTAATTATTAAAAAAAATTTATTAATTAACTGATCTGATGTCCATTTCCTTAGTCAATAAATAAATAAATAAATGAATAAATAAATAAAACTCACAAGTCTGAATTAAAACAGATTTAAAGAAATATCCAAGAAATCACACATCTAGGATAATGAATCAATCAACCAATCAACTGATTGATTGATTGATTGGTAAATTAATTAATTCATTATACTAAATGTGTGATATTTTTGGATATTTCTTTAAATCTGTTGTAATTTAGACTTGTGAGTTATTTATTTATTTATTGACTAAGGAAATGGACATCAGATCAGTTAATTAATTTAAAAAATATTTTTAAAAAATAATAAAATTCATTATTATTCATTATAAATTCATTATTCATTAAAAATTTGTTAAGATCGTTATCTAGAGCTCGACTTCCATTTTTATTTATTTATTTATTTATTTATTTATTTATTTATTTATTTATTTTATTGACTAAGGAAATTAATAAAAAAAATATTAAATGAATAAAATTACAGAGCAAATTTTCACATAATCTATAAATTATTTATTTATTTAGTTTTTGCTAGTGTCTGATTATCTGCTGGTTGATTCCCTCATTAATCCCTGTGTGTAATAAATCAGTAATAACGAGCAGTGTTTATGTTCCAGTCTGGGGGGCGGGACCTTCCTGGGTCTGTGCTGTCTGCTGACCGGCTGTGAGACGTTCGAGGAAGCGCTGGAGATGGCCAGCAGAGGAGACGGCAACAACGTGGACAAACTGGTCAAGGATATTTATGGAGGAGATTATCAACGCTTCAGCCTCCAGGGGTCCACCGTGGCCTCCAGGTGTGTGTGTGTGTGTGTGTGTGTGTGTGTGTGTTTTCTCTCAGTGTTTGTTTTTGTTTTCTCTCAGGAGCTCAGTTCCCCTGATGTTAATGTGTAAACTGTAAATAACCTTTAAACCTTTAAAGCCTTTATTATTTAGAGATAAAGATGTTTTTATCTAATATGAAATGGTGTGTGTGTGTGTGTGTGTAGTTTTGGGCACATGATGTGTAAGGAGAAGAGAGACACTATCTCTAAAGAAGACCTGGCCCGAGCCACACTGGTCACCATCACCAACAACATCGGCTCCATCGCACGCATGTGTGCCCTCAACGAGGTGTGTGTGTGTCTCTGTGTGTGTCTGCATGTGTGTCTGTGTATGTGTGTGTCTGTGTGTGTTTGTGTGTCTGTATCTCTGTGTGTGTTTGTGTGTCTGTGTCTCTGTGTGTCTGTGTGTGTGTCTGTGTGTATGTCTCTGTGTGTGTGTGTGTGTCTGTGTCTCTGTGTGTCTGTGTGTGTGTCTGTCTGTGTGTATGTCTCTGTGTGTGTGTGTATGTGTGTGTCTGTGTCTCTGTGTGTGTGTCTGTATGTGTGTTTGTGTGTCTGTGTCTCTGTGTGTGTCTCTCTGTGTGTCTGTGTGTCTGTCTGTGTGTATGTCTCTGTGTGTGTGTGTGTGTGTATGTGTGTGTCTGTGTCTCTGTGTGTGTGTGTGTGTCTGTGTGTGTCTCTCTGTCTGTGTGTGTATCTCTGTCTGTGTGTGTGTCTCTGTGTGTGCATGTCTGTGTGTGTGTGTGTGTGTGTCTCTCTGTGTGTGTGTCTGTGTGTGCATGTCTGTGTGTGTGTGTGTGTGTCTCTCTGTCTGTGTGTGTGTCTCTGTGTGTGTGTGTGTCTGTGTGTGTGTGTGTGTCTGTGTGTGTGTGTGTGTGTGTGTCTCTGTGTGTGTTTCTAAGTTTCATAAATTATTTATTTATTTATTTATTTATGTATGTATGTATGTATGTATGTATGTATTTATGGTATATGGCCACATTCCAAACATTTACAACATGCATTGCGTGATTTATTTGATGACAGAGACATAAAACCCCCCACATGTTTATAAACAACACAATAACAATATATATTATTTATTTATGTATTTAATTTTAATTGTTATTTATTTATTTTAATACACATTTTTGTGGTTTCCTCACAGTCGTGCCACATGATGTGGTAATCAGATCCACACTAACCCCTGACCTGAAAATGACCATTATTTTATTGTGTGTGAGGAATACTGACCTCATCATTGCATCATTAAGCCTGGAGATCTCTTGGTGACCATGCAGTGACCGGGTCAGTGTCCTTTTCACAAACATTGAGGGGAGAAAAATAAGATCTGTGAGATCTGAAGGAGTTTAGAGTTGAATCTTTTTAACTCTGTCTTCAGTGTTAGAAATGGGAATCCTGACAAACTGTTTACATTCGTTTATGCAAATAAATAAGCATTAATGATGTCACTGATGTTAGCTTGTTAGCCACGTGTGTGATGTTCATTCGGAGCCTGAATGTGACTAGCGTACTTATGGTTAGCTAGCTCGCCGCGGATCTCATGGCTTTACCAGAAAATCTGTTATTTTTTTTAACAGAAAATCGACAGGGTGGTGTTTGTTGGGAATTTCTTGCGGATCAACACACTGTCCATGAAGCTGCTCGCGTACGCCATGGACTTCTGGTCCAGAGGACAGCTGAAGGCTCTTTTCCTAGAACACGAGGTAAAAATCTGTTTAATCTCTAATGTAAAAAATCTCCATGGTGACTTGAGTGGCGTTTATGCTAACGTGGCGAAGCGCATTTGACTTAGCAGGACAGCCATTTTGTAAAATTTTTATGGATAAAATGTCCTGCAGGTCCAATGTATATATTAATTAGTGTATGTGTGTGTGTGTGTGTGTGTGTGTGTGTGTGTGTGTAGGGATATTTCGGAGCAGTCGGAGCGTTCCTGGAGCTCTTGCAGTGGTCTGAAGCCCCCTGAGCAGCGTCCATGGTGTTAATGTGTAAACTGTACATGACCTTTAACCCTTTAACACACACACACACACACACAGCAGCGGAGGATGAGATGTACAGTGTATAGGGTCTGAATATTTCTCCACACTGAAATATTTAAAAGAATGTGTGTTTAGTTTTTTAATCGCTTCTTAAGGACACTACAGTATCACTGGTCACTTTATCACTGATTTCTTAGAGTCAGTTCCAGAATTATGCAAATTTATGTAAATGAGGCTCATTAAATATGCAGAAAAGTTGCACACTGGACAAAACAACAGATGTAGATTTTTGTCACTCGAATGAATATTTATCACTTTAAAGACTTATATTTTAACTTATTTCTTTATAGTTTAATCAGGAAAAAAATTAATGTTTTTTTTTTTTTTTAAATAATAATTTTATGTAATTTATCGTCATCAAAATCTAACATAATATTCATCAATCATCAATCATTTTTAATCAGTCATTTTTTTGGAATTTCTCATTTCCAAACTGAAAATTTTCTGAATTCAGAAGGTTTTTTTAAGGATATTTTAAGGATATAAGGTACGAATGTGGGCGGAGCTTAAAGTCTTCAAAGCTCAAAGGTGTTAAAAAAAGAAGGTTTAAGAGTTGTGGACAAGGACGAAATAAAGCTAAAAAAATTTTTTTATAAAAATATTTTATATATATATATATTTTTAAAGAAAATGTTTATCCATAATTCTGAATATTTGAAATATATTTTAAAGAATCTCATTTAAAAAAAACACAAAACAAAGAATCTGAAGATCGTTGTGTGAATTATTTTTTAATTAATTTTTTTAGTTTTATTTCATTTCTGTGGGGTTTTTTAAGACATGTGCTGTATTTTTTTCATGAAAAGTCAGGAAGTAATTTTTTATCTAATGAATGTAAAAATATTTTTTTTTATTATTATTTTTATTTGTAATGTATGTAAGATTGTAAAATATATCAAGGGATTTTTAAAAAAAAATTATTTCTGGTTTCAGATATTTTTATGTGGAGAAATAAAATTTTACTGTAAAAAAAATAAATATACATAAACATTCACCTTATTGCTGTGTTGTAATATTTTAATTTTTTTTTCTAATAATTTTTTTTATAATATATTTTAATGTTTGTATTATTATAATTTATATAATTTATTATTTTAATTTCAAGGTCACTTATTAAAATAATTTAATTTTTTTGACTCACTGATGGTCAACAGTGGATCTGATTTTTTTAAATAAACGTTTAATAAATAATTAGTAATAGAAATAAATAATAATTATAAATCTATGTATTTAATTTAATTTACAAACTTTTTTTAAAATAAGTCTAAAACCCTCAAAATATATTATAAATCCTAAAAATCCCTGCCCTTATTTACTAAATAATTAAATGGGAAACAGTTCCATTAGAACTCAGTGGGAGAGAGTTTTTGCATATTTATAAAGTTTTTAAAAAAAAATTATAAAAGTGGCGGTTCAACTAGAGAGGTCTTACTATTTAAAAAAAAGAAAAAAGAAAAAAAATCAGAAATGTTTTTGGGTAATTTTGTGCTGATTTAAAAAATAAATAAATTAATTAATTAATTAATTGTTTAAATAAATAAATAAATAAACCTTAAACAATAATAATAATAATAACAATAATAATAATATAAAAACATGGAAAGTAAAGTATTAAAGTAAAAATACATTTTTAAATAAATAAATACTTAAATATTTTAAATATTAAAACAATTGTAAAACATTCTTATGACAGATCACTACAGTTAATTGAAATATATTTCTGGATTTATTTTTAGTTTTCACACATGTATAATTTTAAACATGTAAAAGTTTAAGGATTACATTTAATTAATAAAATTTAACAAAAATATAAAAACATTGCTGCAGAAGTTTGTGTTCTTCGACCGCCGATGAGTTTTTATTCAGATTAAAACATGGAGGTAAAACAGTGAAGTAGTTTCTCCGAGCGTTCCTGATGTTTCTCAGGTTTCTGCATCAGGACAAAAAAAACAAAACAGGAAAACTGCATTATCATGATCTGACTTCCGTCTGATTTTATGATTTTATGATTTTATGACCTTTGAGATGTGTTCAGTGACACAGATGCAACTCTCCAGGTGAGTGTACGGCCGCACTTCACGATTTCTATCAGAATTTAAAGCCTGTTACTTTAGACGTGAATAAACATTTTGTTCACTTTATTAAGAATATGGTGGACGTTAACCACCGTCCTAACGACGTCATTAACGTTAGGTACGTTTTCTCTTTCTCTTTTCACGTGGTAACTTATGAAAGCTTAAATTTCAGTCTCATTTTAAAGAACATTAAAACTCACTTCAACATTTTTCCTATTAAAGAAACAATATTTTACATTTTTTTATATATATTTAGGGCCCGTGCACCGAAGGAGCGAAGCACCGTAGGTGCGGAAGCTCTATTGTTTTCGTTAGAATTTATGTTTTATTTTATTTTATTTATTTATTTTATTTTTTTTCAACCTTTCGGGGCATTTTGGACCCCTTAACATGCTCAAAAACTCTTGAAAATCAGCAGACAGGTTGGAATCTGCGGCCATTAGGACGTCACCGTGGCTCGGCCCTGGGCGTGGCACACACCCATCACAGCGCCCCCTGGAACATCTTGCTGCATAGCTGATACACACTTGCACGTATCCATGTAAAACTTGGTACACACTTAAATCTCATTGAACTGAACAACTTTCACACTGCATGTCATTAAGTCTAATCCACAGGAAGTGAGGTATTTTGGGATGTTTGCAAAACGCACCCAATTGAATTTGAAATACTCCTCCTAGGGGATTTATATGATTTTGACCAAACAGGGTCCAAAGTCAGTGTCAGTCATAGTGCCACCAACTGGCAGCAGGAAGTGTGTCACTTTTAGAAATCTCTAATGTTTTCCCTTCCTTTCACCTGATTTGGCTGAGAATCAGTCAAACTGTGAAGGAATTTGTGATACTGTGAATGATGTTGCTATGGTGAGGACATAATAGAAAAATATTAATGTTCTTATATCTTATCAGTGGAAAGGCCTCATGTTTCAAAATTTTTTAAATAGAAAGAACAACTGGTTGTGAGTGATTCTGCTTAGTTTCATGATTTTGTGACGCTCAAACGGCTCACAACAAATTTCTACATTTATCAGTCCATTGACTAGTCCATTTTCATCTGACCCCTGCAGTACACTAGAGGCTCTTATCCCGTTATTTTAATTTTCTTTACAATATGGCTTCATTTTCACAATTTATATATACAGAGTCAACCAAAAAATGTATATACACTTCAGGAAAATAAAAATAGTATGATGTAAATAATATTAGTATAATATTAATAATATTATCATAATATCATCATATAAATCAATCTATAACATATAGCAATAAATTTAGTAAATATACTATATACAATATACTTTTTTTGTATAAAAAAACTTCTTAAATCCTGAAATGTGTATACATTTATACGATGCATACATGTGTATACATTTTTCTGGGTAACTCTCTCTCTCTCTCTCTCTCTCTCTCCATATATATATATATATATATATAAACTGATATAGTAATATAGTTTAGAGGGAGAGTCATTGTCCCTTTTGACATCACTGGACATTGCTATGATCTATTTCATTACACCCAAACTGTCCCTTTTGCCATTATATAGTTTAGATGGAGAGTTAGTTTTCTTGTTTTCTTTGCTGTGATCACTTTCATTAGACCCAAATTGTCACTCTTGTCCTTTTGGTATTTCCCCTTTTAATGCATGTACCCACTGTGCCCACTGTGTCTGGTGCGCCTGGGCGGCGATGGCACCGTGTAGTGATGGCCCATAGTGCGAGGGCCCGTCATTGCTGCTTGCAGCTATATTTATATTTTATACCTTTACACTTTCAGTTCTGCCGTTTCTGCTAGATTTAAATAATTTTTTTTATTTTAATGTCATGCAATAGTTTCTATTACAGTTTTCTATTTTTAATATAAAATGTACAATTATTTAATGTCCTATATTAATGTGATGTATAATAGAATATACTAATAAATTTATTTAGATAATGAACTTTTTTATTTATCCTTTTTTTATTTGCCCAATTTTTTCATTTTACTTAATTACTTTTTTTTTTGCTAGAAAAGTTCCTTCAGGATCGATTAGATACATTAAATGTACATTACATCTTTTATTATTTATTTATGAATTACTTATGAATTATCAATTCCACTAATAAATTTTTTTTATTCTTTTTGTTCAATTAATTTTAGTCTTTTGTCCTATTCTATCTACATGATTATTATTATTATTATTATTATTATTATTATTATTATTATTATTATTATTATCATGTTATTATTATTATTATTATTATTATTATTATTATTATTATTATACTTCTTAAATTCTTTTCAATAAAGTTTATTAAGTATAATACTATTTTGCTGCTTTAATTAAATTCCTTGGTCTGCCAGCAGGAGGCGATGATGGGTGGAGGGATGAAGCGCTCCAGCGATGGAGGATGGGGCTGGATGATTGTCGCTGCTTCTTTTGTCACCATGATCTGCACTCGCTCTGTCACCAGGTGACTTATCATACTTTGTGAGATTTAACACGTGTGTGTGAGTTACACGTTTCAGATTAGCTTCATGGAGGCGGAGCTTCACACCGGCGTTTAGACGACTAGCTTTAAAAACACAAACACTCACATTTACACCTGAAAGAAAATCAGAGAGTGAAGAGGAAATCTGTTTTCAACTGTAATATCACACGACACAATTAAAGAGACAAAGAACACAAGAACAAACCCAAAAACACGAGGACGATTCACACAAAGCGGAAAAGGTAGGTATAGTGTGTGAATGGAATTCTTCCCTCTGATTGGACGAGACATGGGTCACTCAGGATCTACAGGAAGTCCAGCAGTAGCTGCAGCAGTAGAAAGTGGATTGGTGTGTGTATGAACACAGCTCTGCTCTTATAGCGCTCCTTACATCCTTTAATCTGGAATCGTTTGGTCTTCCACACGTTCCTGGTGTGTTTTTAGAGATAAACTAATCTTTACTCCATGATACGCTATCAGTATATCCAACATCACACCATATGAATGTTCTTCCTCACAGTAGAGTTGAATGAACTCCATTTTCTTATAAAGATAAATATATATGTTTATTATTTCCTTTAAAGATTTAAAGTTACATTATTGAAAATAAAATGTTTTCCATTCCCACACTATACCTACCCTTCCCCCTCTGTCTGATTGGTCCTTGTGTTTTCTTAAGTAACCCATGAAAAGAACCTTGTCGTTGCTGTCGCAGGTGTGTGTCCATCTTCTTTGTGGAGTTTCAGATGCAGTTCTCCACAGACTACTCCACCACTTCATGGATTAACTCTCTGCTGGACTTCACCACTATGCTCTGTGGTAATAAAGATCCTTCATAACATCACAGGTTTCACTAAAAGAATAAACTCTAATAAACTGCTTTAACTTCATTTAACAAATAAAATGCTTTAACTTCATATTTATATTTAGAGAGGTGAGTTTTTATCCATTTATAGTTGCCTTTAATGTAACTTTTAGAACATTGGAAACAGGTTCTCATTACGTTATAGCAGCTATAAGTAGCAGTGGTTCCCTCAACACCCTGACTTCATTAAACACGTTACCAGGAAACCGCAAGCAGCGCAGACTCCTCTGTCCTGAAAATATTAGAAAACTCTTCCAAAGTGCTGACACTGATGACTCCTTCCATATCTTCTTATCTTGAAGAAAGCAATGTTTTTAATCCTTATATGTATAGTGTCTGACATACCCAGTCCCTGTGACTGAGCCATTATAGAAATATATAGAAACAATAATGATAAAACCTTCTGACCAATCAGAGCACAGAACTCAGCAGTAGTACAATTTAATACTGGTGCTTGAAAATAGACTCTTTGTAATAAAAAATAATGAGTGTGGTGAAGCCAATCATATAATATTTTAGGTTTATACTTATGGACTCACCCTTTCTGACACGAATATACATTACATTATACATTATATACATTATCCCCGTGTGTTTACGTGTCGGCAGCTCCTCTAGGTAGTTATGTAGGAAACCATATGTCCACTAGAGTGGCAGTGATGATCGGAGGACTTTTATCATCGGCTGGACTTGCCCTCAGCTGCTTTGCCCCCAGTCTGCAGTTCCTGTACATATCTCTGGGACTTCTCACAGGTACGACCCACACTGCATGTCTCAGCTCTGAGGTCAGAATGGCAGCTTGTAGACCTGCTGAGAGTCTTGAGGACCTTACGGTGGCAGTTGGATGAGTAGGAGCTAGTATATCAGGAGTAGGAACTTGTAAACCAGTAACTAGGCTTATACCAACCTGGCAGGGTTTACAGTGGTACATGCAGGAACTTGTAGGCTTCAGGATTGTAGCTATGGCAGCTTATGACCCTCAGAACAATAAGGATATGAGTTTGTAGTCCTCAAAATGACAGTCAAAAGTCAAAGTCAAATTTATTTTTAAAGCACATTTAACACAACTTAGTTGACCAAAGTGCTGTACAATTCTAAAATAGCTGCAGACATAGAAACAGACAATAAAAACAGACAATAATAATAAAATAATAAAAACAGGGAGAAGAATACCTCATCACTCATTATTAAATGCCAATGTGTATAAAAAGGTCTTAAGGTAAGATTTAAAAATAGGAAGAGTCGGGGCTTGCCTGATGTACAGGGGCAACTCATTCCAAAGTTTAGGGGCTGCCACTGAAAAGGTACGATCTCCCCGACTCTTCATCCTAGATTTAGGTCCTGTAAGTAAAAGCTGCTCACCAGACCTGAGAGACCGTGCTGGACTATATGGCTTTAAAAGGTCAGAAATGTATTGAGGTGCAAAATTATTCAGGGCTTTGTAGGCCATTAACAATACTTTAAATATGACCCTGAACTGCACAGGGAGCCAGTGTAAGGACGCTAAGACAGGAGTTATGTGTTCACGTTTACGTGTTCCCGTTAAAAATGTGCAGCAACATTTTGGACCAGTTGCAACCTTGCAGTCGAGGCCAACACCAACATATAGAGGGCATTACAATAATCAAGTCGGCTTGAAATAAAAGCATGTGTAACCTTTTCAGGATCTTTTTTTGTTAAAAACGGCTTGACCTTGGATAAGAGCCTGAGCTGAAAAAAGCTAGCTTTGACAAGAGTTAATTTGCTTATCCAGTTATCCAGCTTATCCAATTATGCTTTTAAATCCAGTTTAAAATCACTGTCCAATAAAACACCCAGGTTTCTAGCTGTTGGTTTTACATAAAATTTAAGGGAACACTTCTCAGGGAAAGGGTCAACACAGGCTCCACTAGGTCCAAATACCAGCACTTCAGTTTTAGTCTCATTAAGACTCAGAAAATTTACTGCCATCCATGCTTTGACATCCTCCAAACATTCCAAAAGTGGTGTTAAAGTGTTTGTATCCCTCTGTTTCAGAGGAAGATTGATTTGAATATCGTCTGCAAAACAGTGAAAAGACATTCTATGCTTCCTAATAATGGATCCCAATGGCAGTAGGTAAAGTAAAAATAATAAAGGCCCAAGAATAGACCCTTGTGGGACCCCGCATGTGAGGTTTGCTGATGAGGATACAGTGTTACCAAGACCAACAGAAAAACTTCTGTCTGTCAGGTAAGATCTGAACCAGCCCAGAGCAGAACCAGCAATCCCCACACTGTGTTGCAGACGATATATGACAATGGAATGATCCACAGTATTAAATGCAGCTGTGAGATCTAAAAGCAGAAGAATGGCAAAATTCAATGAGTCAGTAGTTATTAAGAGATCATTAAAAACTTTTAAGAGGGCGGATTCAGTGTTGGGGAGAGCTTTAAAACCAGACTGGAACACCTCAAGAATGCCATGTGCATCTAAGTAAGACTGGAGCTGTACAGAGACAACTTTCTCCAGTACTTTTGAAAGAAATGGTAACTTAGATATTGGTCTGAAATTAGACAGAATTGAGGGATCCAGGTTAGGTTTTTTAATTAATGGTTGCACCACAGCATGTTTAAAGGTCTCAGGCACAACACCAGTGGTCAGACTGAGCTTGTAGTTGCTAGAAGATCCGAGGACCCAGTGACCACACAGAGTTGTAGGAGTTTGAGGACTCAGGAGTACCAGCTAGTAGGCCTCAGACTAACAGGAGTAGGTACCTGGTAAACTGCAGGAGGGCTGGACAAGAAGCTCATAGACTTTAGGTCAGTAATTACCTTACAGTGGTACCTAGACTTACAACGGTTCCTTACAATGGTAGGAGTAGAAGCATGAAGGTTTCAGGATGGCGTTGTTAGGAGCTTGTAGGCTTTGGGATTAAAGGAGAAGGAGCTTGTGTACTTTGGTATAACGGGAGAAGGAGCTTGCAGGCTTCAGGATGAAAGGAGAAGGAGCTTGTAGACTTTGTTATGGCAGAAGAAGACTTTTCAGGCTTTGGAATGACAGGAGAAGGAGGTTTAAGGGTTTGGTATTAAAGGATAAGAAGCTTGTAGGCTTTGGGATGAAAGGAGAAGGAGCTTGTACACTTTGGGATGGCAGGAATATGAGCTTGCAGACTTTATAATAGCATGAATAAAAATATGATCTCCTACAATTCAAAATTCATATCTACTGTTTCTATCCTCCACAGGTTTGGGATTTGCCCTCAGTTACACACCAGCAGTAGCAGTGGTAGGCACCTATTTCAATGAGAAAACGGCTCTGGCATATGGAATTGCCATGTCTGGAAGAGGCATTGGAATGTTCATCCTTCCTCCTCTGGTTCAGCACCTCATTAACCAGTACTCCTGGAGGGGAGCTCTTCTTATCTTAGCGGGTCTTGTTTCAAACTTGTGTGTCTGTGGGTCTCTTATGAGACCTCTAGTGGACCAAGGTAAAAGTGAAGAGGAGAATCAGATCCTGGATGAACCTTGTGTTCAGGAAGACTCTAACCAAGTAGAGGTGAAGGACACAGAGGAAGAGCATGAAGAATATTCAGAGGAACTCATTCTAACAGATACCAAGATGATGGGAAAGTTAAAAGATACGAAACAAGATGTTAACAGTGACCCCATTAACCTGAAGGATTTTTCAACAGAGTCAATTCTAAAAGATTCATATCTGGTCACACAGCTAGCAAAACCAAATCTCGGCAAGTCGATGGTTGTTGAACTACAGGTAGCTGACTTGAAGCTGCATGACTCAAAGCTAATCACTTCAATGCTACCTGACATGAAACAAACTGATTCAAAAGTATCTGACTCCATGCTAAATGACGCAAACCTAGCCACACTGACGCTAGCGGATCCAAAGCTAGCGACCCCAAAGCTACCCGATTCACAGCTGCTTTGCGAGTCGGTGTCTTCTAATGGTCCTGGTTTGCCGATCAAGCAGGCAAGAAAAAGGAGAAAACTGAAATGTTGTCTCTTCCCACCATCATCAGACAAGTACAGCTTCCTGTTCACGCCTGACTTCCTGTTGATTGCAGTATCCTTCCTGTTCCTGGCATTTGGCTGTAATGTGCCGTTGGTGTACCAGGTGCCATATTCTCTCAGTCTGGACATCAGCCATCATCAGGCCGTCCTCCTCATGTCCATCCTAGGAGTTATGGGGATTGTGGGTAATATCTCTTTTGGATGGATCTCAGACAGGAAGTGAGTCAAGATCACGAGCGAGTTCTTTCTAATCAGGTGTTAATCTGTCTTAAAGCTAACCTGAGTCTATGGGTATGGGTTTGTTTTACTGCTAATCCAACAGTACTGATAATGAGATATTATTGCTAATATAGTGCTGCTAAACTTCTGCTAATTTTGTGTTAATCTGAGATTATTGCTAATTTACTAATAAATCAAGACTAGTGCTAATCTAATGATAATCTGAGAGCACTGCTAATGGTGTTTATCTACTGTTAATATATAATTATTGTTGCTACTCAGCTAATCTGAATCTACTGTATTTGTTTTTTTCTTTCTTCCTCTTGCTCAGGTGTTTGAGGATGTTTCGTGAGGTCACTTTTCTGACCACAGTGGGGTTTGAGGGTCTCATTTGCCTCTTCATGCCCTTGTTAAGGAGTTTTTCCACCCTAGTGATCTTCTCTGTTATCTACGGCTTCTTTGACGGGGCCTGCATGGCTCTCATCCCTGTGGTCACCTGTGATATTGTAGGCTCCACCCACCTGTCCTCAGCTCTGGGTGTGGTGGGCTTTTTACACGCCATTCCGTACCTCATCAGCCCACCGATAGCAGGTGAGAGCACCGCTAAGTATGGTCCAAAATTATTATAAAGATTCCAAGGAAAACAATCCAGACTTGATCACAACTGTCTGTCTGTTTCTCTTTGTCTGTCTGTTCATGTATCTGTCTGTCTGCCTCTCACTCCTTCCATCTGTCTCTCTGTCTGTTCTTCATGCTCTGGGTAACTTTCCATCTTGTTTCTGTCTGTCTGTCCATCTGCCTCTTTGTCTGTCCATATGTTTGTCTGTGTACCACATTCTATCTGTCCATCTACCTGTCTCTGTCTGTCTTTCTCTCTATCTGGCTCTCCCATCCACCTGTCTGTCTGTATGTCAGTCTGTCTGTCTGTCGGCTAGCCCATCTGTCTGACTTTCTACCTGTCTCTGTCTGTCTTTCTATCTCTTTGGATCTCCTGTCCACCTGTCTGTCTGTATGTCAGTCTGTCTGTCCATCTGTCTGTCAGCCTACCTGTCCTCTTATTTCTGTCTCCTCACCTTAACACTTTATCTCTGTCTGTCTCTCTATCTCACTATTATTGTCTGTCTGTCTGTCCATCTGTCTTTATCTCTCACTTTATTGGTCCCCATGTCTGCCCTGACTCTCTGTCTGTGTGTCATTTTGAATCAGTATTTACAGCTTTGAATGCTGAAAATATTGTATAATTAAATCACACGTGTGTGTGTGTGTGTGATTCTCAGGTTGGCTGTTGGATCAGACAGGCTCCTACACAGCGCTCTTCCTCCTCAGTGGACTCTCCCTCCTCTGTAGTGCTTTTACTCTGACCGCTCTGGCTTTACTGCGTCACTGCTGTAGGGGGCGCTCTGTCTCACTGCAGGACCAACACCAAGCATAAAGTCACTAACACAATACAACATCTCTAAAAGCTCCTGTCTCCGGAGGAAAAAACTCACAGAAGCACAACAATCCAGCTCAGGAGAATCTCCCTGTCTGTCTACATCTGTCTATATCTGTCTGTCTGTATCCAGATGAGTGTGTAATAACAAAGTGTGTTGATAAGTGTTTACTATCTATAGTAGACTATAGTGTTTGCTACCTAGCTAATTAGCTAGGTAGCAAGTATGCTATTAGCTAGTGACAATAGTGCAATAGTCATGGTGTGTTTATGAAGTTCTCCATCACAAACCACGTTCTTTGATGTTATGTTGATGTTACTGTGGCTTGTGATAAGTTCTTCTGCCAGTGTAGGTAAACGTCATAGCTATTTATGGTAACTTATTAAAGCGGCCATTTGTCATCACTCAGGGTTCTCTTGTTTAAATCAATCTTTCTACACACGTCTCATCATGTGGACCAGTGTATATATTCTCAGTGGGTTATATATCATAACTGGCTTATAGATAAAGTAAATATAGGTGTAGGAGGTAGAGCCTGTATATTATTAAAAAAAAAGAAAACCTGTTAGAGGAAAAAACATTCTGGAGTCAACTTCACACACACGGAGTGAAGTAAAACCACACACACGCACACACACACACACACAGAGTGTTTAAGGTGAAGTAAGCTTTACACACAGTAAACAAAACTTGATAACTAGCGCTTGTAAAGCGGTCAAGGAAATCTTTCTGCCTCCACCTAAGCTCCGCCCACAGAAAAGGGTCTACATAAGACTATTCTCCACAGCTGTATAACAGTATCCTGGTGCTCACACAACAGCAGTGTTTATATCAGTAGTGAGTATGTATTATAGAGGAGGATAAACTTCTTGTGCATTTTTGAGACACTTTTATTTATTGTTTTTTGGTAGAATTAAGTTCCATAATCCTAACATATGCAAAAAATGCCATGATACTTAACTATCTTATTTAGACAAAAGTAAAAAACAATAAAGCAAAACATGACAAATACACCAGCATGCTGAGAACTAACTGCAGAAAGGATTTTAATTTCATTCAATTTGATTTATTTCTACGGTGTCTCTATAAATGAACATTGTCTCCAAGTAACTTTACAGAAAAAAATAAAAATCTGGAATAAAAATGATTAAAAAAGTTATTAAAGCTATCCCTGAATCTCCCTGAGATGATATGAGGAAGAAACCTTGAGCGGAACCAGGCTCAGAAGGAAACCTCATGCTCAATTGGACAGGAAATGATGTCAATGTAAATAATGTTACCTAACATTTATCCCTTATTTTAAGATTTGACTAAAAAAGTTAAAAGCACCTTTGACCTAAAGCAGTTCTACAGAAATCTAGATGTTTCTACTTTTAACAGTTCTGCGTAATTAGCAAGCGAGAGGTCAGCATGTTGGAGAAAAACTCCCTGGGATGACATGAGGAAGAGTTTCCCAGCATCCTCTGGGACAAGCTCCAGGTTCCCTGTGAAGGATAAGTAGCTTAGAAACAGGATGGCTAGATGGATGGATGGAAATATCTGACTTATGTTATGAATGGATGGATAGGTGGGTGGGTGAATGGATGACAGGATGGATGGATGGATGGATGGATGGATAGATGAAAGTATTTGATATATTATGTTTAAATGTAAAGATGGAGTGCAGATCATTCTAAGCCACCACCGTCTTGAAGCTAGCTGAGGAAGAACATTCACAGCATCTTCATGGATTTTGTGTGGAAGCATCCAGAGTAAACTCCATGTCCACGTGGATCTCCATCCTCATCCGCAGCGTGTGATGTCCAGGGGATGAACTCACTGAGTTTTTGCATATAAAAACTAGATGTGTCCATTCTGTCCTTCTTCTTTACTACTTTGTCTTGTCTTGATGAGATTGTGCACCTTTTCAGCTTGGACCCTCATGTTCATTTCAGTGAGGGTATCACACAGCTGTTTGCACGCTCCCTCTATGCCGTGCTTCTGGTACCAGGCCCACAGCAGCTGATACGCCTGCTCGTTCGCGTCACCAGGATGGTCATACACTTTGTTGTCTATGTTGGCCTTAGACAGCAGACCACTGTGCATGACCACGCTCCGGACCACCTTAAAACCCAGAATTTCCGCTATTTGAGGCAGAAACGGCTCCAAATCTGGATCTACAGAGAAATAGAGATAAATTTGTTACGAAGCTCAAACAGGAACAGGAAAGTTTTGGGAGAAGGTTATTGGTTCAGCAGAAGGAGGCGTGGTTTAACAGGGCTAGTGCAGGAAAGTTTAGGAAAAAAGTTCTCTCCTTTAATCCTAAACCTGTTTTATTCAGCCACTAACGCTCAGGCTAGTTCATTTGGAACTTAGTGTAGCTAACATCCATCAGCTGTATTAACATGCTGGCTAACTGTGAATAATTAGCTTCCATGCTAACTAGTTAAAATAAGAATGCGCTTGATAAGGAATTAGCACCATAACAGTTCCGCTAAAGTCGAGATTTTGTGTTTTAAGATGCTAATAACAAACAAAGTGTTTATTTATTTATTTTACTATTTATTAATTATTGTATTTATTTATTTACTTATTTCTTATTTTGATTATATAATTCTGTGCATATTTTCTTTTTTAATTCTTTCCTTTTTATTTATTTATTATTTATTTTATTTATTTGTCAAACTAATTTTTAAAAAAATGTTTGTTCATTTCACAAGGTTTAAAATCTGAGGGTTATGTTTTCAAGTAAAAAAAAAACCCCAACAAAAACAAAACAAAAAAAACTTACCACCTAATGGCTCCAAAACCTGAAGATAAAAAAGAAAAAGAAAAATTCATGAAAAGTTCACAAATAATCAGAAAAGCAAAAATTCTGTTCATCAGCGTTTCTCACCTGGACGTTTTCGGGTGGTTCGTGTGATTTAAAGCAAAACATTTTTTTCTTCCAGAAGAAAATCACCACCAGTCCTGCTATCAGACACACTACGAATACAGAAACCACCACCAAGGCTGAAACACACAAACACACATCACTGCATTACACACAAACACCACTGCATTACACACAAACACACACACAACTACATTACACACAAACACCACTGCATTACACACAAACACACACACAACTACATTACACACAAACACCACTGCATTACACACAAACACACACACAACTACATTACACACACACACAACTACATTACACACAAACACCACTGCATTACACACAAACACACACACAACTACATTACACACAAACACCACTGCATTACACACAAACACCACTGCATTACACACAAACACACACACAACTACATTACACACAAACACCACTGCATTACACACAAACACACACACAACTACATTACACACACACACAACTACATTACACACAAACACCACTGCATTACACACAAACACCACTGCATTACACACAAACACACACACAACTACATTACACACAAACACCACTGCATTACACACAAACACACACACAACTACATTACACACACACACAACTACATTACACACAAACACCACTGCATTACACACAAACACCACTGCATTACACACAAACACACACACAACTACATTACACACAAACACCACTGCATTACACACAAACACACACACAACTACATTACACACACACACAACTACATTACACACAAACACCACTGCATTACACACAAACACCACTGCATTACACACAAACACACACACAACTACATTACACACAAACACCACTGCATTACACACAAACACTACTGCATTACATACAAACACACACACCACTGCATTACATACAAACACCACTGCATCACATACAAACACACACACCACTGCATTACATACAAACACACACACCACTGCATTACACACAAACACCACTGCATCACATACAAACACACACACAACTACATTACACACAAACACCACTGCATTACACACAAACACCACTGCATTACACACAAACACACACACAACTACATTACACACAAACACCACTGCATTACACACAAACACTACTGCATTACATACAAACACACACACCACTGCATTACATACAAACACCACTGCATCACATACAAACACACACACCACTGCATTACATACAAACACACACACCACTGCATTACATACAAACACACACACCACTGCATTACATACAAACACACACACCACTGCATCACATACAAACACCACTGCATCACATACAAACACACACACCACTGCATTACATACAAACACACACACCACTGCATTACATACAAACACACACACCACTGCATTACACACAAACACCACTGCATCACATACAAACACACACACAACTACATTACACACAAACACCACTGCATTACACACAAACACCACTGCATTACACACAAACACACACACAACTACATTACACACAAACACCACTGCATTACACACAAACACTACTGCATTACATACAAACACACACACCACTGCATTACATACAAACACCACTGCATCACATACAAACACACACACCACTGCATTACATACAAACACACACACCACTGCATTACATACAAACACACACACCACTGCATTACACACAAACACACACACCACTGCATTACATACAAACACCACTGCATTACATACAAACACACACACCACTGCATCACATACAAACACACACACCACTGCATTACATACAAACACACACACCACTGCATTACACACAAACACACACAACACTGCATTACATACAAACACACACACCACTGCATTACATACAAACACACACACCACTGCATTACACACAAACACCACTGCATTACATACAAACACCACTGCATTACATACAAACACACACACCACTGCATCACATACAAACACACACACCACTGCATTACATACAAACACACACACCACTGCATTACACACAAACACACACACCACTGCATTACATACAAACACACACACCACTGCATTACACACAAACACACACACCACTGCATTACATACAAACACACACACCACTGCATTACATACAAACACACACACCACTGCATTACACACAAACACACACACCACTGCATTACATACAAACACCACTGCATTACATACAAACACACACACCACTGCATTACATACAAACACACACACCACTGCATTACACACAAACACCACTGCATTACATACAAACACACACACCACTGCATTACACACAAACACACACACCACTGCATTACATACAAACACACACACCACTGCATTACATACAAACACACACACCACTGCATTACACACAAACACACACACCACTGCATTACATACAAACACCACTGCATTACATACAAACACACACACCACTGCATTACATACAAACACACACACCACTGCATTACATACAAACACCACTGCATTACATACAAACACACACACCACTGCATTACATACAAACACACACACCACTGCATTACACACAAACACCACTGCATTACACACAAACACACACACCACTGCATTACACACATTACTTTTTATCCATTATCTATCTATCTATCTATCTATCTATCTATCTATCTATCTATCTATCTATCTATCTATCTATCTATCTATCGTTCTGTCTGTATATCTATCTATTGTTCTATCTATCTATCTATCTATCTATCTATCTATCTATCTATCTATCTATCTGTCTGTCTGTCTGTCTGTCTGTCTGTCTGTCTATCTATCTATCTATCTATCGTTCTATCTCTGTCTGTCTGTATATCTATCTATCTATCTATCTATCTATCTATCTATCTATCTATCTATCTATCTATCTGTCTGTCTGTCTGTCTGTCTATCTATCTATCTATCGTTCTATCTCTGTCTGTCTGTATATCTATCTATCTATTGTTCTATCTATCTATCTATCTATCTATCTATCTATCTATCTATCTATCTATCTATCTATCTATCTGTCTGTCTGTCTGTCTGTCTATCTATCTGTCTGTATATCTATCTATTGTTCTATCTATCTATCTATCTATCTATCTATCTATCTATCTATCTATCTGTCTGTCTGTCTGTCTGTCTGTCTGTCTATCTATCTATCTATCGTTCTATCTCTGTCTGTCTGTATATCTATCTATCTATTGTTCTATCTATCTATCTATCTATCTATCTATCTATCTATCTATCTATCTATCTATCTATCTATCTATCTGTCTGTCTGTCTGTCTATCTATCTGTCTGTATATCTATCTATTGTTCTATCTATCTATCTATCTATCTATCTATCTATCTATCTATCTATCTATCTATCTGTCTGTCTGTCTGTCTGTATATCTATCTATCTATTGTTCTATCTATCTATCTGTCTGTCTGTCTGTCTGTCTGTCTATCTATCTATCTATCTATCTATCTATCTATCTATCTATCTATCTATCTATCCTCACTCTGACATCATCAGAACTTTGATATAAATGATGTTAGAGGTTCGAACCTGTAGGGTTTTCGTTGCACTGTGTGTCACTGGTGGGGGTGCAGGACACTTTAACCCCAAAATCACATCTGCAGGACAAATGGAGAGAAAAAACAGTACTGTGTTTATACATGACTGAGGTGGATATGGAACAGAATCAAAAACTAACAACTGAGGGAAAAATACTATCTATCTATCCATCTATCTATCCATCCATCTATCTATCTATCCATCCATCTATCTAAGGGGTGCAACGGATCGCTTGTTGATCGGTGCGGACCCACGGTTTGGCATGCACGTGACCCGCGGTCATTTTTTAGATTTGCGGATTAATCTTAAATGTTTAACGCTCGCAGAGTGAAAGACATTATTCTGTGGATACTGCTTTTTAAGTAATTAATTACACAGAGCAGTCGTGTTCACGTGAACAGGGCACGGTAATCAGTCAACAACAATAACTAGCGGTGGAGCAGAAGAACTCGACAAGCCTCCCGCGTCATTCAAATCAAATTCAAAAATTCAAACTTTATTTGTCACATACGAAATCATACACAGTAGGACATGTAGTGAAATGCTTATTACGACTGTCTTACATTTGAAGAAAGAATATAAAGTAAAGTGTGTGGACAAGAAAAGAAAAGTATAGGGATATAGGTAATAAAAATATATATGGAAAAATAGGAAAAATAAAAACTTAAAAAGAAGAAGAATCTTAGTAGAAATTAAAGACATGATAAATTATGAAAAACACCAATAGTTATGTAAAGCCGATTGTGTATCAAATATACATATACAAATATATGTGTATATAAAAATATATACATATAAAAAAATAAAAATATAAAAGTAAAAGTGTGTATATAATATAAACATAATAAATAATAATAATATAATATCTATAATATATAATAATAATATGATAATATAATATAATGTAGTATTTATAAATATTTATATAAATATATAAATAATATATATATGTATAAACATCTATAATATATAGTATATACATGTATGTAGATAGAAAAAGTCAAATATAAATATAAATGTAATGACAAATAATACGGTATGTAAAGTGTCGGTGCAGTATGCACACAGATGTGCAGTGGGTGTGGTTATTGTGTGTGCAGTGTAGTGCAGGGTATACAAGTAGTGCAATTTGTGTGTGCAACAATCAGCTGAGGTAGAATGTAATGTTCATGTGTGGGGTAAGTCTAGAAAGTCCAGGTACTGGGTCTTCTGGTCGAGGGCCAGAATGGCCTGCAGGAAGAAGCTCCTCCTCATTCTCTCTGTGTTCGCCTTCAAGGAACGGAAACGTTTCCCTGACCTCAACAGAGAGAAGAGTCCATTGTTGGGATGGCTGAGGTCCTTCATTATCTTCCTGGCCTTGGTCCAGCACCGCTTGCTGTATATAGTGTCCAGGTCAGGAAGCTCGGTGCAGATGGCGCGCTCGGCTGATCGCACCACCCTCTGGAGAGCTTGCCTGTCCTGTTTGGTGCTGTTCCCAAACCAGGCAGTGATACTTCCCGTCAGGATGCTCTCAATGGTGCAGGTGTAGAATGTCTTTAGCACCTTTGAGGGCAGTTTAAAGTCCTTCAGGCATCTAAGATAATAAAGACGCTGCCGGGCCTTCTTCACCAGGGTGCTGACATGACAGGACCATGTCAGGTCCTGGGTGATGTAGACACCTAGGTACCGGAAACTGTCCACTCTTTCCACTGGGGTCCCGTTGATAGTGAGGGGCTGGTAATTCCTCTCCTGCTTGGTGCTGAATTCCAATATCAGCTCCTTAGTTTTGCTGACGTTCAGGAGGAGATTGTTGACCTGGCACCATGTCTCCAGGTTTCTAACCTCCTCTAGGCAGGCCGACTCGTCGATGTTGGAGATCAGGCCCACCACCACAGTATCGTCCGCAAACTTAATGTTGTTGTTGGAGCTGGAAGTGGCCACACAGTCGTAGGCATACAGAGAGTACAGCAGGGGGCTCAGAACACAACCCTGGGTGGCTCCAGTGCTGAGGGTGAGTGAGGGTGAGACATGGTTGCCCAACCATACCGCCTGTGGTCTGTCCGTCAGGAAGTTGGAGATCCAGTGACACAGGGATGGGCTGAGGCCCAGGATCTCCAACTTAGTGGTGAGTATGGAGGGAATTATGGTGTTAAACGCTGAACTGTAGTCAACAAACAGCATTTTAACATAATTCCCCCTTCTGCTGTCCAGATGGCTCAGGGCTGCATGATGGAGGTGTGCGATGATGTCCTCAGTAGATCGGTTGGGACGGTACGCGAACTGTAGTGGGTCCAGGGTGTCAGGTAGGGAAGAAGTGATGAAGTCTCTGTTTAGTCTTTCGAAGCACTTCATCACTACTGAGGTCAGGGCCACTGGGCGGTAGTCGTTCAGGCAGGTGGGCTGGGGTTTCTTGGGGATTATAGACTGATCCAGGGAGAGGTTGAAGATCTCAGTGAACACTGGAGCAAGCTGGTCAGCACAGGCCTTCAGGACCCAACCCGTGATGCCATCTGGTCCTGCTGCCTTCCTGGTGTTCACTCTGCTGAATGCCTTTCTCACGTCATGCTCCGAGATGATGAACGCGTTTTCCTCTCCGGCATGCTCCACGTGCATGCTGCCTATAGCGCTGTTAGCACTGCTAATGCTGTTAGCGCTGTGAGCTGCAGCCTCGAAGCAAGCAGCCACAGACTCCTAGAACCACTCTGTTGAAATTGTGACTCTAGTTTCTGTCCATAGCGCCGCTTCGCCTCCTTCACCACTCTGCGCACGCTGTAGGATGCAGCTTTATACTCGTCCATGTTTCCACTGGCGAGCCCCGTGTTGTACGCAGCAGAGCGGGATCACAGAGCATCGCCGACGGATTTATCCACCCACGGCTTCTGATTAGGAAACGTTCTGATGATAGTCTTGTGAACTGTATCATCCGCTAGTTTCCCGATGAATCCTACAATCGTTTCTGTAAACATGTTGATGTCATCAGAGCTGCGCCGAAACATGTCCCAGTCTGCGTCATCCAGAGCGTCCTGCAGAGCGGCCACTGATTGGTCTGTCCAGCATGAGACCTCCCTCCGAGCTGGAACCTCCTGCTTGAGCCTTTGTTTATATTTTGGCATGAGGAAGATGGCGGCGTGGTCAGACTTCCCAAACAGTGGGCGAGATTGTGCTTTGTAGCCGTCTCTGACTGTTGTGTAGCAATGGTTTAGTGTCCTTTCACCCCTGGTGGGGCAGGTGATATGCTGGGATCCGGGGTTAAAAACGTCGAATTGTGAGAACACTGTACACCAATAGAAATAAGAGTATATCTATTGTAACAAACATACTCCATGTTGAAGAATTTGCTGATTTTTCTGAATTGAAAGTTAACTTAAAAAACAAAAACAAAGATAAAGTGGTAGGAGCAGTCGTGACGGCAGCCGACCTCACCGGCGCCATCTTGGAACATGATTGCATGGATGAGAGCATTTTGGCTTCCCCATAAAATATAATGATGACGTTAGAAGGGTGAGGTGAGGTCCTCCAGCTCCTCAAACCTCTCAAAACAGTCACAACCCTATTGAGCACTTAAAATGTACCATCTGTGTCTATGATCCT
The DNA here is from genome assembly GCF_019097595.1 of Hemibagrus wyckioides. Taxonomy (NCBI): domain Eukaryota; kingdom Metazoa; phylum Chordata; class Actinopteri; order Siluriformes; family Bagridae; genus Hemibagrus; species Hemibagrus wyckioides. The sequence continues at coordinate 29,330,349 of NC_080718.1, read as the reverse complement.
ACCTCTGAAAACCAGGATTCTACAATCCATGTGTGCAAATGAGGAAGACAGCAGCATTACTAGAGATGTCAAGGCTGCCATAAGAGGGGAACTGATTTTCAGATACACTGACCCCCCTGATATACAAGATTATCTTTATAAATCTACTGCACTTGATCCAAGGTTCAAGTCCCAGCCTTACTTAGAACCTGCCCTATGCAAGAAGACATACAGTGATCTCACCACTGAAATTGTGGCTACTGAAGAGGTAAAATAGTAATGATATTATTAATCTAATTTAATAATAATAAAATTGAGTGAATAATAATAATAATAATAATAATAATAAACTGCAGTCTAGGTTAAGCTATTTTTTACATGAATAATTGATCTTTATTTTGAATAATATTGGCATATGTTAATGATTGCCTATGAAATATATGATAAGAAATATGGTTAAATAACTGAGTAATTTTTTCTGCAGGGTCAAGCCACAGAGCCAACACCCACTGGAGCAGACACAGAGCCAAAGGCATCTCCTCCACAAAAGAAGTCAGCCATGGCAGAGCTTTTTGGGGATACCTTTGTGAAGGAGTCAGACACAGACAAGACTTTTCAACACCATCAAAGAGGAAGTGGCATCGTACAGGGCAGTGAGCAGTATGCCAATGGATGGTGGTAATCCACCAGCATGGTGGAAACACAATGAGTGTAAATACTCTCACATTGCAAAGATGGCAAGATGCTACCTTGCTGTGCCTGCCACTTCAGTTCCTAGTGAGAGGGTGTTCTCTACGGCAGGTGACATAGTGACTGCTAAGAGGTCTACTCTCTCCCCAGAGAATGTAGACATCTTCATCTTTTTGAAAAAAAAATGTCATTATAAGATTTGTTCTGTTTTCGGGTCTCAGGTTGTTTTTCACATGCTGCACTTTAACAACTATTGAATATTTTATTTTTAAATTTTATTTATTCAGCTTGTTATTTCTTGATTTTATTTTTGTTGAAACAATAGGATCCATAGGTTATTTTTGTTAAAACCAAAAGTTCCTTGCTGTAAAGTTCTTGTAATAAATGAAAAGCAAATTAAATTTGTCTCCTCCCCTTTTTTTGTTGATCCGAAAAATGATCCGATCCGTGACTCAAAAATCGTAATGTGATCCGAACCGTGATTTTTTCTGATCTGTTGCACCACTATCTATCTATCTATCTATCTATCTATCTATCTATCTATCTATCTATGTGTGTGTGTGTGTGTGTGTGTGTTGTGTATAAAGGTGTTGTAGTGGACGTACGTGCTGCAATGATGACACACTTTACACTCCTCTGTTTCGCAGTAATGACCATCCTTACAGTTGCACACAGTGTTACTGGAAAGTGAACATGGACTTTTTTTCACTTTGTTCTCTGCAGAGAAAAGACAAGAGCGAGATGAGAAGAGACGTGTGAAGATACAGTTAATAAAGAGGAGCATTGCGGGGGGGGGTCTTTGGGGGTTGTAGGAGTGGATATTTTTGTCAGCTAAATGAAAGGACATGACTTTATTTACATCAAGTCATAACATCAAGTCATTTTTTGGTTAAAGCCACAAAAACCTGACACTAATTGTTGATTTTCTGTTAAGAGTAAAGTTTATTCCTCTTTATAGCAAAGTTCTGACAATCAGTCAATCCATCAACTATAAACACTCTATAGTGTCTGTAGAGTGTTTATAAACACTCTACAGACTCTATAAACACTCTATAAACACTCATCCCCTCAGCAGCCTCTCTATTCTCTCTCTTCAAGAGAAAAATCTCAGCTTGTTGCAACATGCTGACACTGGAGACTCCTTCCAAATCAATCTACTGAGGAGTTCTAAAAGTGTTTATGATGAGACAGTCTGACCGATCAGAAAGTGACCTTCAGGAACGTACCGCTTTCACTGCAGGTACTACAGAGTTCACATTTTCTCTGGCTGTTTGCATGATCCAGATATGTTCCGTCTTCACACTGATAACACGTTGGGAAACCTCGAGGTGAAGTGCAGTCCTTCACTAAGTAAGTACCTGCAATAAAAAAACAGAATAGAAGCCTTTACTATTCTCACATATACCGAGCAGTGGCAGCTAGGTGGACCTGGGATTCGATCTAACAACCTTCCGATTAGGAGTCACACTTTAAACACATCCCCCATATCCCAACTTTGGGGGTTGGGGTCAGAACGCATGGTCAGCCACATGGTTGAACCTCAATCAACAACACAGAACCTTAACCAGTTGAGCTACCACTGCTCAATAAATAAATGTTGTTGAATAAATAAATTAACAAACAAAATCAATCAATCAATCAATCAAAACATCTTCATGGAGTTGATAATTCGTTAATAGTTGATAGTTCTGAATACGATTCATCTTGAAGTCTCTAATCCCCCATAATACTCAGGACAGAGTGGAAACGTCCTCTGCAGTTTTATATAAATACACTACATTGCCAAAAGTATTGGGACACCTGTTCAGGTGTTGTTTTTCAGGGGTTGGACTCGGCCCCTTAGTTCCAGTGAAAGGAACTCTTAATGCTTCAGCTTCATACCAAGACATTTTGGACAATTTCATGCTCTTTGTGGGAACAGTTTGGGGATGACCCCTTCCTGTTCCAACATGACTGCACACCAGTGACCAAAGCAAGGTCCATAAAGACATGGATGAGTGAGTTTGGTGTGGAGGAACTTGACTGTCCTGCAGAGTCCTGACCTCAACCTGACAGAACACCTTTGGGATGAATTAGAGTGGAGACTGTGAGCCAGGCCATAAGTTTTGGGACGTCTGTCTTTACATGCAAGTTGTCGTCTTTATGGACCTTGCTTTGGTCACTGGTGTGCAGTCATGTTGGAACAGGAAGGGGTCATCCCCAAACTGTTCCCACAAAGAGCATGAAATTGTCCAAAATGTCTTGGTATGAAGCTGAAGCATTAAGAGTTCCTTTCACTGGAACTAAGGGGCCGAGTCCAACCCCTGAAAAACAACACCTGAACTCAATGATTTGGTGAGGTGTCCCAATACTTTTGGCTATACAGTGTATATGAAAAACTAAAGGGTTCATCACATCTAGATTTTGTTAAAGTTTTCCCTGCTGTCTGTGGTCTTACCTTGGGGACACTGGCAGCACTCTATCCCTTTACTTGTATTGTAGAACCCTATACCACACGTCTCTCTTCCCCGGCGTCTTGGCACACACTCCATCACACAGACCACACTCCACTGTCCAGGAGGAAAAGAAGAAGACCAGAGCATTAGGAGCAGCTCTATATGTTCATAACGTCACATACAGAGTTTGTCTATCTGATCATGTGACCTTACAGAGAGAAATCCCATCAGAAATGAAAGATGAGGTCATCAGATATCCATCTTACAGTGACCAAGAAACTAAAATCAATCCCAAAACACAAGGACAATTCAGAAAAAAACGGAAAAGGTTGGTATAGTTTATTTCATCAACCTGTGTGAACTCACACACACACACACACCTCACTCATACCTATAGATTTTATGTTTTGATTTTTCTATTAATTTGTTTATTTGTTTGTTTGTAATATTATAATTTTGTTTGCAAGCCTTACACTTTTTAAATGCTTTGACAACATAATGTACAATTTGTCATGCCAATAAAGCTCTTTTGAACTGAAATTTGAACTGAAAGAGAGAGAGAGAGAGAGAGAGAGAGAGAGAGAGAGAGATGAATAAATAGAGACAGAAAGAGAGAGATGAATTGTGAGAGAAGGAGTGTTTATAGTGCAGTTATAACGTCAGTCAGACCCGAGACACATCTTGATTATAAAGAGGTAATAAACATGGTATGTGTGTTATTAATGTGTCTTAGCAGATTGAAGACAGATTCAGGGTGAAGGTTTTGTTGTGTGTGTGTGTGTGTGTGTGTGTGTGTGTGTGTGTGTGTTGCTGTAGTGTCAGGTAGACGCTCCACCACCTTTTTTCTGACCCACTTCTGGTTACCTCTCTCTCTCTCTCTGTCTCTCTCTCTCTCTCTCTCTCATATCTTCTAAGAAAAGAGAAGAATGAGTATTTCTTTTTATGAAGACTGGCGGAAACCCCCCCCCCATCCCTGGGAGAATATTCTAGAATAAATGCAGCTCCTGGACGGGGGGGGGGGATTACACGGAGCTGAAGACGAGCTCTTCCTAAACCGAAAGTGAAACTAAAACACGGGGGGGGGGATAATGGGCACGACAACACTTTTTTCAAAATTTTCAAAAACAAAACAAAGAATTCGAATTAAATATAAACAGAGGGCTCCAGCACACGGACTGGACACACACACACAGAGTAAAGGTGATTATTAGTGGGGTTAATGGTCAGAGGATCAGGGTTTAGGAGATAAGGTGAGCACCAAGAGCTTGAAGATGACGCTGGATTCTTCTTCAGAAAGCTAAAAAAATCGCTTTAAATGTACCGACTTTTTATTTAATTCCCTAACATTTCAGTCTCTCTCTATTTAATTCGAATTAATTGTATTTACTCACCAGAACGCAGAGCAGCGCGAGCACCTTCTTCCTCTCCATTGCGCACATACTCAGGAGAGAAAACTAGAAACAGGAAGTGTCGCGAGCGCGCGTGTGTGTGCGCATACACGAGTACGTGCGCGTGGTTGAGGGTGTGGTTATTTTTTTAAAATCCTGAGTGTTTTTATTATTGTTATTATTTCATTAACCCACACGTGTTGCTGTGCGATATTTATGTTTAAATATAAATATTTGTCCAGGTTTGATGTGTTTGTGTTGTTTTCATAAAGCACAGCACGTGACCGGCACAGCACGTGACCGGCACAGCACGTGCACCGAGGCGATTTATTTATTTATTTTTAAAATAATGAGAGTGCTGTGAGAAAGCCGTGTTTTTAAAACATGTAAACACAAACATTTACAATACGACATAGATCACAAACACATAAATCACGACACACACACACACACACACACACACACACACACGATCAGCCTGACATGATCTGACTAGCCGATAATCTGAGATAACGTTAAAGAGGAAATAAAATAACAAAATAACACGTCACCTTTAGCTAGCCCTTTTGGCTTTTAATGCTAAAAGCTATGTAGCTAACCTGTGTGAATTTAATCTCATCTTTAAACCTTTATTTTCTTTTAGAAAGTATGAATACTCGTTTATCTGATTTATAACAAGAAGCATAGAAACACTAGCTTCAAATATTTTTCCCCTTAAAAAAACGTTTGCTAGCTTACTTTCTGTGAGCAGACAGACTAACACAGGCTAACAGACTAACACAGACTAACACAGGCTAACAGACTAACACAGACTAACACAGGCTAACAGACTAACACAGACTAACACAGGCTAACAGACTAACACAGGCTAACAGACTAACACAGACTAACACAGGCTAACAGACTAACACAGACTAACACAGGCTAACAGACTAACACAGACTAACACAGACTAACAGACTAACACAGACTAACACAGGCTAACAGACTAACACAGACTAACACAGACTAACAGACTAACACAGACTAACAGACTAACACAGACTAACACAGGCTAACAGACTAACACAGACTAACACAGACTAACAGACTAACACAGACTAACACAGGCTAACAGACTAACACAGACTAACACAGACTAACAGACTAACACAGACTAACAGACTAACACAGACTAACACAGGCTAACAGACTAACACAGACTAACACAGACTAACAGACTAACACAGGCTAACAGACTAACACAGACTAACACAGGCTAACAGACTAACACAGGCTAACAGACTAACACAGACTAACACAGACTAACAGACTAACACAGACTAACACAGACTAACAGACTAACACAGGCTAACAGACTAACACAGACTAACACAGGCTAACAGACTAACACAGACTAACACAGACTAACAGACTAACACAGACTAACACAGGCTAACAGACTAACACAGACTAACACAGACTAACAGACTAACACAGACTAACACAGACTAACAGACTAACACAGACTAACACAGACTAACAGACTAACACAGACTAACACAGGCTAACAGACTAACACAGACTAACACAGACTAACAGACTAACACAGACTAACACAGACTAACAGACTAACACAGGCTAACAGACTAACACAGACTAACACAGGCTAACAGACTAACACAGGCTAACAGACTAACACAGGCTAACACAGGCTAACAGACTAACACAGGCTAACACAGACTAACAGACTAACACAGGCTAACACAGGCTAACACAGACTAACAGACTAACACAGACTAACACAGGCTAACACAGGCTAACAGACTAACACAGGCTAACAGACTAACACAGGCTAACAGACTAACACAGACTAACACAGGCTAACAGACTAACACAGGCTAACAGACTAACACAGGCTAACACAGGCTAACAGACTAACACAGGCTAACACAGACTAACACAGGCTAACACAGACTAACACAGGCTAACACAGGCTAACACAGACTAACAGACTAACACAGACTAACACAGGCTAACACAGGCTAACAGACTAACACAGGCTAACACAGGCTAACAGACTAACACAGACTAACACAGGCTAACAGACTAACACAGGCTAACAGACTAACACAGGCTAACACAGGCTAACAGACTAACACAGGCTAACACAGACTAACAGACTAACACAGGCTAACACAGACTAACACAGGCTAACACAGACTAACAGACTAACACAGACTAACACAGGCTAACACAGGCTAACACAGGCTAACAGACTAACACAGGCTAACAGACTAACACAGGCTAACACAGACTAACAGACTAACACAGACTAACACAGACTAACACAGGCTAACACAGGCTAACACAGACTAACAGACTAACACAGACTAACAGACTAACACAGGCTAACACAGACTAACACAGACTAACACAGGCTCACACAGGCTAACACAGACTAACAGACTAACACAGACTAACACAGGCTAACAGACTAACACAGACTAACACAGACTAACACAGGCTAACACAGACTAACAGACTAACACAGACTAACACAGGCTAACAGACTAACACAGACTAACACAGACTAACACAGGCTAACAGACTAACACAGACTAACACAGACTAACACAGGCTAACACAGGCTAACAGACTAACAGACTAACACAGGCTAACACAGGCTAACAGACTAACACAGACTAACACAGGCTAACACAGACTAACACAGGCTAACAGACTAACACAGGCTAACACAGGCTAACAGACTAACACAGGCTAACAGACTAACACAGACTAACACAGGCTAACACAGGCTAACACAGGCTAACAGACTAACACAGACTAACAGAGACTAACACAGGCTAACACAGACTAACACAGGCTAACACAGGCTAACACAGACTAACACAGACTAACACAGACTAACAGACTAACACAGACTAACACAGGCTAACACAGGCTAACACAGACTAACACAGGCTAACACAGGCTAACACAGACTAACACAGGCTAACACAGACTAACACAGGCTAACACAGACTAAGACAGGCTAACACAGGCTAACACAGACTAACACAGACTAACACAGACTAACACAGGCTAACACAGACTAACACAGGCTAACACAGGCTAACACAGACTAACACAGGCTAACACAGACTAACACAGGCTAACACAGGCTAACACAGACTAACACAGACTAACACAGGCTAATACAGACTAACACAGGCTAACACAGACTAACACAGATTAACACAGGCTAACACAGATTAACACAGGCTAACACAGATTAACACAGGCTAACTCAGACTAACACAGACTAACACAGACTAACACAGACTTACACAGACTAACACAGACTAACACAGACTAACACAGGCTAACACAGACTAACACAGACTAACACAGACTAACACAGACTAACACAGGCTAACACAGACTAACACAGACTAACACAGGCTAACACAGACTAACACAGACTAACACAGGCTAACACAGACTAACACAGATTAACACAGACTAACACAGGCTAACACAGGCTAACACAGGCTAACACAGATTAACACAGGCGAACACAGGCTAACACAGGCTAACAGACTAACACAGACTAACACAGGCTAACACAGACTAACACAGGCTAACACAGACTAACACAGACTAACACAGGCTAACACAGACTAACACAGGCTAACACAGACTAACACAGACTAACACAGGCTAACAGACTAACACAGACTAACACAGGCTAACAGACTAACACAGACTAACACAGGCTAACACAGACTAACACAGGCTAACACAGACTAACACAGGCTAACACAGACTAACACAGGCTAACACAGGCTAACACAGGCTAACACAGATTAACACAGACTAACACAGGCTAACACAGACTAACACAGGCTAACACAGACTAACACAGATTAACACAGGCTAACACAGGCTAACACAGGCTAACACAGACTAACACAGGCTAACACAGACTAACACAGACTAACACAGATTAACACAGGCTAACACAGGCTAACACAGATTAACACAGGCTAACACAGGCTAACACCGGCTAACACCGGCTAACACAGACTAACACAGATTACCACAGGCTAACACAGGCTAACACAGGCTAACACAGATTAACACAGGCTAACACAGATTAACACAGGCTAACACAGATTAACACAGACTAACACAGGCTAACACAGGCTAACACAGGCTAACACAGGCTAACACCGGCTAACACCGGCTACCACAGACTAACACAGGCTAACACAGACTAACACAGGCTAACACAGACTAACACAGATTAACACAGACTAACACAGACTAACACAGATTAACACAGACTAACACAGGCTAACACAGACTAACACAGGCTAACACAGACTAACACAGGCTAACACAGACTAACACAGACTAACACAGACTAACACAGGCTAACACAGACTAACACAGACTAACACAGACTAACACAGACTAACACAGACTAACACAGACTAACACAGACTAACACAGACTAACACAGACTAACACAGGCTAACACAGGCTAACACACTAACACAGGCTAACAGACTAACACAGACTAACTCAGACTAACACAGACTAACACAGACTAACACAGACTAACACAGACTAACACAGACTAACACAGGCTAACACAGGCTAACACACTAACACAGGCTAACAGACTAACACAGACTAACTCAGACTAACACAGACTAACACAGACTAACACAGACTAACACAGGCTAACACAGACTAACACAGACTAACACAGGCTAACACAGACTAACACAGGCTAACACAGACTAACACAGACTAACACAGGCTAACACACTAACACAGGCTAACACACTAACACAGGCTAACACAGGCTAACACACTAACACAGGCTAACACAGACTAACACAGACTAACACAGGCTAACACACTAACACAGGCTAACACACTAACACAGGCTAACACAGGCTAACACACTAACACAGGCTAACACAGGCTAACACAGACTAACACAGACTAACACAGGCTAACACAGGCTAACACAGGCTAACACAGACTAACACAGACTAACACAGGCTAACACAGGCTAACACACTAACACAGGCTAACAGACTAACACAGACTAACTCAGACTAACACAGGCTAACACAGGCTAACACACTAACACAGGCTAACACAGGCTAACAGACTAACACAGACTAACTCAGACTAACACAGGC
>NC_080718.1:29295656-29315656 GCF_019097595.1 Hemibagrus wyckioides | reverse complement strand
CGTCAAAAAAGACAAAAAGCTCTACAGTGAACATTCTAAAACCTCTGGATTAAGATTAAGAGACATTTACCCTGGAGATTTGTGCATTTTCAGTATGAGCTTGTTGTAGAACACCATGTGGTTAAAAAGGGATGTTGTGTGTGTGTGGGGTGGGGTGGGGTGGGATCCTCAACTCTTTTGGCAGAGCAGTGAGATAATATGATGCATCGTGTCAGTGAGCACCGACAGACACCTCGCCCTGCGACTCTGTAGTGCAATACTTTATAAATAGTGTGTGTGTGTGTGTGAGAGACGTCTCTCACTTTCACCCACATTTACACACACACACACACACACACACACACACACACACACACACACACACACACACACAATTCAAGGCTGTTGTAACCAGGTTATGATTGCGGGTGTGAGTGAAACAGCAAGTTGGGTTCATGCAGAGGATGTGTGTGTGTGTGTGTTTGAGAGAGAGAGAGATGGAGGGAGAGAGAGAGAGAGAGAGAGAGTGAGAGTGAGAGATGGATGGGGAGAGAGAGAGAGAGAGAGAGAGTGAGAGATGGATGGAGAGAGAGAGAGAGAGAGTGAGAGATGGAGGGAGAGAGAGCTCAATATTAATTAAGATGTGAAGGCTGTTCATTTCTCAAGAGAAAAACACTAATTCTACACACAGTCCACAGTCCATGGATTCAGAGCTAAACTACTAATGCCAACACCGTTTAAGCTAGAAAAAGCTAACAAATTTGAGTTAGCTAGTTTTGTGAAAGGGGGCGGGGTTTCTATGACTGTTAGGTTTCCACGGTGATGTAGTTTTAAATAAAACAAATAAACAACAGTCATTCAGGAGGAACTCTGTCTGAACATAGTGGGCGTTGTTTGAATGACTGTTAGGTTCCCACGGTAATGGAATTTAAAATAAATAAATAAAAAGTCTGAGGCGGAGTTTCAGTGACTCTTAGGTTTAAGATAATAATAATAATAATAATTAAAAAAAAAGTCACTCAGGTGGAACTCAGTTTAGTGAAAGGGGGCGGAGTTTCAGTGACTGTTTTCAGTGGAAACCAGTCTGGATTCCGAGTTTAACTGCTAATGCTAACTGCTAACAGCCTTTTAGCTAGAAAAAGCTAAATTTGAGTCAGCCTTCGAATGGACGTGACTGTGTTTGTTGGTGTTGTGCAGAGACCCGGAGCATCACACACACACGCATCACACACACATGCATCACACACACACACACACACACACGCATCACATCACGCATCACACACACGCATCACGCACACACACACACGCATCACACACACACACGCATCACACACACACACATCACGCACACACACACACGCATCACACACACACACACACACGCATCACACACACACACACACGCATCACACACACACACACACACACACACACGCATCACACACACACGCATCACACACACGCATCACGCACACACACACACGCATCACACACACACGCATCACACACACACACACACGCATCACGCACACACACACACGCATCACACACACACACACACACACACACACACACACGCATCACGCACACACACACACACGCATCACACACACACATCACACACGCATCACACACACATCACACACACACGCATCACACACACACACGCATCACACACGCATCACACACACACACGCATCACACACATCACGCACACACGGGCGTTTAATAAAAACACATTGTATAGCATTTATTAAACATGTACACTAACTCCAATATAACATGCACACCAGTTTGTCCTTTAAATGTTGAGTGTTAACATTATTGCAAACACTGGTTCCCTGCGCTTCTGTGTATTGTATATAGATAGATTTATATAGATTTATTATCTTAGGATAAAAAAACAAAACAAAATGGACAATTACATGGTTCTCTTCTTTCTGCAAAGTTTAACATTATACACAGCCAGGAAAGGGAAAGGAACTATGCTTCCCAGAATTCATAGTTCACAGCGCAAAGGGGGGTGGGGCGAAGGTCAAGTTGGAAGGGCTTGCGACACGGCACAAGAAGAAGCATTCACGGTAAGGGAAAGGGGCGTGTGCTGACACGGCGAGCCTCAGGACCTGCTTTATTATATTTAAAATAAATAGATCGTGTAAAAAGAATGACAGAACACTAAAAACCGACACCATCGTTTCAGCAACTGTTCCAGAAAGGAGGTGGAGCTTAATCCGTGGTGACAATAGCTGGAAGTTTGAGTTTAAATAAAAAAAAAAACAAAAAACTGTCACTCAGAAGGAACTCGGTCTGAACCGGACAGTTTAGTTAAAGGGGGCGGAGTTTCATCCCACGGTGATGTTTAAAATAAAAAATAAATTGTCATTCAAAAAGGACTCTGTCTCAACATGGGGGCGGAGTTTCAGTGATTTAGGTTCACATGGTGACGTGGTTTAAAATTCAAAAATTAACAGTCAGCCAACTGTCACTTTCACTCATCAAAAGCGCAGCAGGACCAATGATTTGTCTTCTCTTCATTTAGCCCCGCCCCTAACTGTTACGTTACGCGACTTTGAGTTGATTTGGTTTAAACAACTTGCACCTTCAGAGGTACATATTGTAGCATAGCGTGTTAGCAGCTGATGCTAATTGGAGTTGAAGATATTTTCTGAAACCTTGGAGGTAAACATTGATGCTCTTACTCCACAAGGTTCCTAAGGATGCTTTTTCCTTCACGCTGTCAGTTTAAAATACTTAGCTAGCTATTCAACATCTAGCAGACACACCCAATATATATTTTCCCAGTTGCCTAGCAACGTTGTCACAACTTCAGAGCTATGTTCGAAAGCGGGATGAAGCAGAACTCTTCCGACTCCTGATGAACGGATTGCAGCTTTAACCTTCCAGATGAGCGTTTTAGGAGACTTGCACGCCATCCAATCAGAAAAGGAGTCTGTGAGGCTGATGCTCCACCCCTAACTGTGTTAGCGATCGACAGAAAGACTGACTTGAGTCACGAAAACAACTGTGCCGTGTTTAATTGCAGCGTTACACAATATACTTAACAAATTAAATGGTTCAGATTTCTCCGGGTGGGGGTGGGGTGGGCTAAAACTCCAAATATGACATCTCAGCCACGCCCACCATTCACAAATCAAGTCATCTCAAGCCTGACCGTCAGCACACGCCTGGGGAGGAGAGCGAGTGGAGGAGTGGGTGGGTGGTGCTTCACAAGGGAGCGAGGGAGAGGAGGAGGTGGAGGGAGTGACCTGCGACTGCAGCACTGGCCTGGTGGAAGAGAAGGGAAGAAAAGAAGAACGATGGAGGGGAATAAACGAGTGTGGTATCGCCTTCGTCCGTCCCGCTCCTCCTCTCCTCGCCTGATTGCCGAGTTTTTAATCGTCCGACACAAAACTGGATTTTTTTTTTTAATATATATAGATTTATATTTATATTTATATATAGATATATATATACATATACAGAGTAGCTACAGGACCCGCCCACTCGCCTCAGCCAATGACGTCAATATTCATATAATAATAATTAACAATAATAAAAGCGGAGGTTGGTCAGGAGAGCAGAAGTGATGGGTGGGGTTAGTGAGGGCGATGTGGGCGGGGCCTTTTCTCTTCAGTACGTTTTTCAAGTTTTCTCCTTTTTTTTTTTCGTCTGGTGTTGGTTGGTTGTTTATGTCCATGTCTATTATAGGTAGCTGAAAGTGTGTGTGTGTGTGTGTGTGTGTGTGTGTGTCAGAGTGTGAAGCGTTCAGACTTTCGTGATCTGTGTGTGCTGTTCCTCGTCGAACGGTTCGTTCTCGGGGTCCGAGTCGGTCGTGTCCGAATAACGGTAATGATCCGGCTCATTGTCGCTAACGTCCGGAGTGACGGACGCTGAAGTGCTGGCCTCCGAGTTCGACGTCTCGTCCACTGTCTTAGTGAAAAACAGCTTCACCTGAGAGAGAGAGAGAGAGAGAGAGAGAGATGTGAGAAATGTGTGTGTGTGTGTGTGTATATAGATCCGAGTGTGTGTGTGTGTGTATAGATCCGAGTGTGTGTGTGTGTGTGTATAGATCCGAGTGTGTGTGTGTGTGTATAGATCCGAGTGTGTGTGTGTGTGTATAGATCCGAGTGTGTGTGTGTGTGTGTATAGATCCGAGTGTGTGTGTGTGTGTATAGATCCGAGTGTGTGTGTGTGTGTGTATAGATCCGAGTGTGTGTGTGTGTGTGTATAGATCCGAGTGTGTGTGTGTGTGTGTATAGATCCGAGTGTGTGTGTGTGTGTGTATAGATCCGAGTGTGTGTGTGTGTGTATAGATCCGAGTGTGTGTGTGTGTGTGTATAGATCCGAGTGTGTGTGTGTGTGTGTATAGATCCGAGTGTGTGTGTGTGTATAGATCCGAGTGTGTGTGTGTGTGTGTATAGATCCGAGTGTGTGTGTGTGTGTGTATAGATCCGAGTGTGTGTGTGTGTGTGTATAGATCCGAGTGTGTGTGTGTGTGTATAGATCCGAGTGTGTGTGTGTGTGTGTATAGATCCGAGTGTGTGTGTGTGTGTGTATAGATCCGAGTGTGTGTGTGTGTATAGATCCGAGTGTGTGTGTGTGTATAGATCCGAGTGTGTGTGTGTGTGTGTGTATAGATCCGAGTGTGTGTGTGTGTATAGATCCGAGTGTGTGTGTGTGTGTGTGTATAGATCCGAGTGTGTGTGTGTGTATAGATCCGAGTGTGTGTGTGTATATAGATCAGACTGTGTGTGTGTATAGATCCGAGTGTGTGTGTGTGTATAGATCCGAGTGTGTGTGTGTGTGTGTGTATAGATCCGAGTGTGTGTGTGTGTGTGTGTGTGTATAGATCCGAGTGTGTGTGTGTGTGTGTATAGATCCGAGTGTGTGTGTGTGTGTGTATAGATCCGAGTGTGTGTGTGTGTGTGTGTATAGATCCGAGTGTGTGTGTGTGTGTGTGTGTATAGATCCGAGTGTGTGTGTGTGTGTGTATAGATCCGAGTGTGTGTGTGTGTGTATAGATCCGAGTGTGTGTGTGTGTGTGTATAGATCCGAGTGTGTGTGTGTGTGTGTGTATAGATCCGAGTGTGTGTGTGTGTGTGTGTGTATAGATCCGAGTGTGTGTGTGTGTGTGTATAGATCCGAGTGTGTGTGTGTGTGTGTGTATAGATCCGAGTGTGTGTGTGTGTGTGTGTGTATAGATCCGAGTGTGTGTGTGTGTGTGTGTGTATAGATCCGAGTGTGTGTGTATAGATCCGAGTGTGTGTGTGTGTGTGTGTATAGATCCGAGTGTGTGTGTGTGTGTGTGTGTGTATAGATCCGAGTGTGTGTGTGTGTGTGTGTGTATAGATCCGAGTGTGTGTGTGTGTGTGTAGATCCGAGTGTGTGTGTGTGTGTGTAGATCCGAGTGTGTGTGTGTGTGTGTGTGTGTATAGATCCGTGTGTGTGTGTGTGTGTGTGTGTGTGTGTGTATAGATCCGAGTGTGTGTGTGTGTGTGTGTATAGATCCGAGTGTGTGTATAGATCCGAGTGTGTGTGTGTGTGTGTGTGGGTGTGTATAGAACCGAGTGTGTGGGTGTGTATAGATCAGTGTGTGTGTAGATCAGTGTGTGTGTAGATCAGTGTGTGTGTGTGTGTATAGATCCGAGTGTGTGTATATAGATCAGACTGTGTGTGTGTGTGTATAGATCCGAGTGTGTGTGTGTGTGTGTGTGTGTGTGTATAGATCCGAGTGTGTGTGTGTGTATAGATCCGAGTGTGTGTGTGTGTGTGTGTGTGTATATAGATCCGAGTGTGTGTATATAGATCAGACTGTGTGTGTGTGTGTGTGTGTGTATAGATCCGAGTGTGTGTGTATAGATCAGTGTGTGTGTGTGTGTGCATGTGTAGATCAGAGTGTGTCTGAGTTTTTGTATAGATCAGTGTGTGTATAGATCCGAGTGTGTGTTTGGGTCTATAGAGCCGAGTGTGTGTGTATAGATCAGTGTGTATAGATCAATGTGTGTGTGTGTATAGATCAGTGTGTGTGTGTGTGTATAGATCAGTGTGTGTGTGTGTGTATAGATCAGTGTGTATAGATCAATGTGCGTGTGTATAGATCCGAGTGTGTGTATATAGATCAGACTGTGTGTGTGTGTTTGTGTATAGATCCGAGTGTGTGTGTGTGTGTGTATAGATCAGTGTGTGTGTGTGTGTATAGATCAGTGTGTGTGTGTGTGTATAGATCAGTGTGTATAGATCAATGTGTGTGTGTATAGATCAATGTGCGTGTGTATAGATCCGAGTGTGTGTATATAGATCAGACTGTGTGTGTGTGTTTGTGTATAGATCCGAGTGTGTGTGTGTGTGTGTATAGATCCGAGTGTGTGTGTTTGTGTATAGATCCGAGTGTGTGTGTTTGTGTATAGATCCGAGTGTGTGTGTGTGTGTGTATAGATCCGAGTGTGTGTATATAGATCAGACTGTGTGTGTGTATAGATCAGTGTGTGTGTTTTTGTATAGATCAGTGTGTGTGTGTGTGTGTGTATAGATCAGTGTGTGTGTGTGTATAGATCCGAGTGTGTGTGTGTGTGTGTATAGATCCGAGTGTGTGTGTGTGTGTGTATAGATCAGTGTGTGTATAGATCAGTGTGTGTGTGTGTGTGTGTATAGATCCGAGTGTGTGTGTGTGTGTGTGTATAGATCCGAGTGTGTGGGTGTGTATAGATCCGAGTGTGTGTGTGTATAGATCAGTGTGTGTATAGATCAGTGTGTGTATAGATCAGTGTGTGTGTGTGTGTGTGTATAGATCCGAGTGTGTGTGTGTATAGATCCGAGTGTGTGTATATAGATCCGAGTGTGTGTGTGTATAGATCAGTGTTGTGTGTGTGTGTGTATAGATCAGTGTGTGTGTAGATCAGTGTGTGTATAGATCAGTGTGTGTGTAGATCAGTGTGTGTGTGTATAGATCCGAGTGTGTGTGTGTATAGATCCGAGTGTGTGTGTGTGTGTATAGATCCGAGTGTGTGTATGTGTGTATAGATCCGAGTGTGTGTGTGTGTGTAGATCCAAGTGTGTGTGTGTGTGTATGGATCCGAGTGTGTGTGTGTGTGTGTATAGATCCGAGTGTGTGTGTGTGTGTGTATAGATCAGTGTGTGTATAGATCAGTGTGTGTGTGTGTGTGTATAGATCCGAGTGTGTGTGTGTGTGTGTGTATAGATCCGAGTGTGTGGGTGTGTATAGATCCGAGTGTGTGTGTGTATAGATCAGTGTGTGTATAGATCAGTGTGTGTATAGATCAGTGTGTGTGTGTGTGTGTGTATAGATCCGAGTGTGTGTATATAGATCCGAGTGTGTGTGTGTATAGATCAGTGTTGTGTGTGTGTGTATAGATCAGTGTGTGTGTAGATCAGTGTGTGTATAGATCAGTGTTGTGTGTGTGTGTATAGATCAGTGTGTGTGTGTATAGATCCGAGTGTGTGTGTATATAGATCCGAGTGTGTGCGTGTGTGTATAGATCCGAGTGTGTGTATGTGTGTATAGATCCGAGTGTGTGTGTGTGTGTAGATCCAAGTGTGTGTGTGTGTGTATGGATCCGAGTGTGTGTGTGTGTGTGTGTGTATAGATCCGAGTGTGTGTATATAGATCAGACTGTGTGTGTGTGTGTGTGTGTGTGTGTGTGTGTGTGTGTGTATAGATCCGAGTGTGTGTTTGGGTCTATAGATCCGAGTGTGTGTGTATAGATCAGTGTGTGTGTGTGTGTGTGTGTATAGATCAGTGTGTGTGTGTATAGATCAATGTGTGTGTGTGTAGATCAATGTGTGTGTGTATAGATCAGTGTGTGTGTGTATAGATCAGTGTGTGTGTGTATAGATCAGTGTGTGTGTGTATAGATCAGTGTGTGTGTGTGTGTGTGTGTGTGTATAGATCAGTGTGTGTGTGTGTGTGTATAGATCCGAGTGTGTGTGTGTGTGTGTATAGATCCGAGTGTGTGTTTGGGTCTATAGAGCCGAGTGTGTGTGTGTATAGATCAGTGTGTGTGTGTGTGTTTAGATCAATGTGTGTGTGTATAGATCAGTGTGTGTGTGTGTGTATAGATCAGTGTGTGTGTGTGTGTGTATCGATCAGTGTGTATAGATCAGTGTGTGTGTATAGATCAGAGTGTGTGTGTGTGTATAGATCAGAGTGTGTGTGTGTGTATAGATCAGAGTGTGTGTGTGTGTGTATAGATCAGAGTGTGTGTGTGTGTGTATAGATCAGTGTGTGTGTGTGTGTATAGATCAGTGTGTGTGTGTGTGTGTATAGATCAGTGTGAGTGTGTGTATAGATCAGTGTGAGCGTGTGTGTATAGATCAATGTGTGTGTGTATAGATCAGTGTGTGTGTGTGTGTGTATCGATCAGTGTGTATAGATCAGTGTGTGTGTGTGTGTGTGTGTATAGATCAGAGTGTGTGTGTGTGTATAGATCAGAGTGTGTGTGTGTATAGATCAGAGTGTGTGTGTGTGTGTGTATAGATCAGTGTGTGTGTGTGTGTGTATAGATCAGTGTGAGTGTGTGTATAGATCAGTGTGAGTGTGTGTATAGATCAGTGTGAGTGTGTGTATAGATCAGAGTGTGCGTGTGTGTATAGATCAGTGTGTGTGTGTGTATAGATCAGAGTGTGTGTGTGTGTATAGATCAGTGTGTGTGTGTGTATAGATCAGTGTGTGTGTGTATAGATCAGTGTGTGTGTGTGTGTGTGTATAGATCAGTGTGTGTGTGTGTATAGATCAGTGTGTGTGTGTGTGTGTATAGATCAGTGTGTGTGTGTGTATAGATCAGTGTGTGTGTGTGTATAGATCAGTGTGTGTGTGTATAGATCAGTGTGTGTGTGTATAGATCAGAGTGTGTGTGTGTATAGATCAGTGTGTGTGTGTGTGTGTATAGATCAGTGTGTGTGTATAGATCAGTGTGTGTGTGTGTATAGATCAGTGTGTGTGTGTATAGATCAGAGTGTGTGTGTGTGTATAGATCAGTGTGTGTGTGTATAGATCAGAGTGTGTGTGTGTGTATAGATCAGTGTGTGTATAGATCAGAGTGTGTGTGTGTATAGATCAGTGTGTGTGTGTGTATAGATCAGTGTGTGTGTGTGTGTGTGTGTATATAGATCAGTGTGTGTGTGTGTGTGTGTGTGTATAGATCAGTGTGTGTGTGTGTGTGTGTGTGTATAGATCAGTGTGTGTGTGTGTGTGTGTGTGTATAGATCAGTGTGTGTGTGTGTGTATAGATCAGTGTGTTTTTGTATAGATCAGTGTGTGTGTATAGATCAGTGTGTGTATAGATCAGAGTGTGTGTGTGTATAGATCAGTGTGTGTGTATAGATCAGTGTGTGTGTGTGTATAGATCAGTGTGTGTGTGTATAGATCAGTGTGTGTGTGTGTGTGTGTGTATAGATCAGTGTGTGTGTGTGTGTGTATAGATCAGTGTGTGTATAGATCAGTGTGTGTGTGTGTATAGATCAGTGTGTGTGTGTATGTGTGTGTGTACAGATCAGTGTGTGTGTATATAGATCAGTGTGTGTGTGTGTGTGTATGTGTGTGTACAGATCAGTGTGTGTGTATAGATCAGTGTGTGTGTGTGTGTGTGTACAGATCAGTGTGTGTGTGTACAGATCAGTGTGCGTGTGTGTATAGATCAGAGTGTGTGTGTGTGTATAGATCAGTGTGTGTGTGTGTATAGATCAGAGTGTGTGTGTGTATAGATCAGAGTGTGTGTGTGTGTATAGATCAGTGTGTGTATAGATCAGAGTGTGTGTGTATAGATCAGTGTGTGTGTGTGTATAGATCAGTGTGTTTTTGTATAGATCAGTGTGTGTGTATAGATCAGTGTGTGTATAGATCAGAGTGTGTATAGATCAGTGTGTGTGTGTGTATAGATCAGTGTGTGTGTGTGTGTGTGTATAGATCAGTGTGTGTGTGTGTATAGATCAGTGTGTGTATAGATCAGTGTGTGTGTGTGTATAGATCAGTGTGTGTATAGATCAGTGTGTGTGTGTGTGTGTATGTGTGTGTGTACAGATCAGTGTGTGTGTATATAGATCAGTGTGTGTGTGTGTGTACAGATCAGTGTGTGTGTATAGATCAGTGTGTGTGTGTGTGTGTGTGTACAGATCAGTGTGTGTGTACAGATCAGTGTGTGTGTGTATAGATCAGTGTGCGTGTGTGTATAGATCAGAGTGTGTGTGTGTATAGATCAGTGTGTGTGTGTGTATAGATCAGTGTGTGTGTGTATAGATCAGTGTGTGTGTGTGTGTGTATAGATCAGTGTGTGTGTGTATAGATCAGTGTGTGTGTGTATAGATCAGTGTGTGTGTGTATAGATCAGTGTGTGTGTGTGTGTGTATAGATCAGTGTGTGTGTGTGTATAGATCAGTGTGTGTGTGTGTATAGATCAGTGTGTGTGTGTGTGTATAGATCAGTGTGTGTGTGTGTGTGTATAGATCAGTGTGTGTGTGTGTGTATAGATCAGTGTGTGTGTGTGTATAGATCAGTGTGTGTGTGTGTGTATAGATCAGTGTGTGTGTGTGTGTGTGTATAGATCAGTGTGTGTGTGTGTATAGATCAGTGTGTGTGTGTGTGTGTATAGATCAGTGTGTGTGTGTATAGATCAGTGTGTGTGTGTGTGTGTGTATAGATCAGTGTGTGTGTGTGTATAGATCAGTGTGTGTGTATAGATCAGTGTGTGTGTGTGTATAGATCAGTGTGTGTGTGTGTGTATAGATCAGTGTGTGTGTGTGTAGATCAGTGTGTGTGTGTGTATAGATCAGTGTGTGTGTGTGTATAGATCAGTGTGTGTGTGTGTGTGTATAGATCAGTGTGTGTGTGTGTATAGATCAGTGTGTGTGTGTGTGTGTGTATAGATCAGTGTGTGTGTGTGTGTGTATAGATCAGTGTGTGTGTGTGTGTGTATAGATCAGTGTGTGTGTGTGTGTGTGTGTGTATAGATCAGTGTGTGTGTGTGTATAGATCAGTGTGTGTGTGTATAGATCAGTGTGTGTGTGTGTATAGATCAGTGTGTGTGTGTGTATAGATCAGTGTGTGTATAGATCAGTGTGTGTGTGTATAGATCAGTGTGTGTGTGTGTATAGATCAGTGTGTGTGTGTGTGTGTGTGTGTATAGATCAGTGTGTGTGTGTGTATAGATCAGAGTGTGTGTGTGTGTGTGTGTGTGTGTATAGATCAGTGTGTGTGTGTGTGTATAGATCAGTGTGTGTATAGATCAGTGTGTGTGTGTGTATAGATCAGTGTGTGTGTGTGTGTGTGTATAGATCAGTGTGTGTGTGTGTATAGATCAGTGTGTGTGTGTGTGTATAGATCAGTGTGTGTGTGTGTGTGTGTGTATAGATCAGTGTGTGTGTGTGTGTATATAGATCAGTGTGTGTGTGTGTATAGATCAGTGTGTGTGTGTGTGTGTATAGATCAGTGTGTGTGTGTGTGTGTGTGTGTACAGATCAGTGTGTGTGTGTGTGTGTATGTGTGTGTACAGATCAGTGTGTGTGTATAGATCAGTGTGTGTGTGTGTGTGTGTGTACAGATCAGTGTGTGTGTGTATAGATCAGTGTGTGTGTGTGTGTGTGTATAGATCAGTGTGTGTGTGTGTGTGTGTGTGTGTATAGATCAGTGTGTGTGTGTATAGATCAGTGTGTGTGTGTGTGTATAGATCAGTTTGTGTGTGTGTGTGTGTGTATAGATCAGTGTGTGTGTGTGTGTGTGTGTATAGATCAGTGTGTGTGTGTGTGTGTGTGTATAGATCAGTGTGTGTGTGTGTGTGTGTGTGTGTATAGATCAGTGTGTGTGTGTGTGTGTGTGTGTATAGATCAGTGTGTGTGTGTGTGTGTGTGTATAGATCAGTGTGTGTGTGTGTGTGTAGATGAGTGTGTGTGTGTGTGTGTGTGTATAGATCAGTGTGTGTGTGTGTGTGTGTGTGTATAGATCAGTGTGTGTGTGTGTGTGTGTGTATAGATCAGTGTGTGTGTGTGTGTGTGTGTATAGATCAGTGTGTGTGTGTGTGTGTGTGTATAGATCAGTGTGTGTGTGTGTGTATAGATCAGTGTGTGTGTGTGTGTGTGTATAGATCAGTGTGTGTGTGTGTGTGTGTGTGTATAGATCAGTGTGTGTGTGTGTGTGTGTGTGTATAGATCAGTGTGTGTGTGTGTGTGTATAGATCAGTGTGTGTGTGTGTGTGTGTATAGATCAGTGTGTGTGTGTGTATAGATCAGTGTGTGTGTGTGTGTGTGTATGTATAGATCAGTGTGTATGTGTATAGATCAGTGTGTGTGTATAGATCAGTGTGTGTGTGTGTGTGTATAGATCAGTGTGTGTGTGTATAGATCAGTGTGTGTGTGTGTGTGTATAGATCAGTGTGTGTGTGTGTGTGTGTGTATAGATCAGTGTGTGTGTATAGATCAGTGTGTGTGTATAGATCAGTGTGTGTGTGTGTGTGTATAGATCAGTGTGTGTGTGTGTGTATAGATCAGTGTGTGTGTGTGTATAGATCAGTGTGTGTGTGTGTGTATAGATCAGTGTGTGTGTGTGTATAGATCAGTGTGTGTGTGTGTGTATAGATCAGTGTGTGTGTGTATAGATCAGTGTGTGTGTGTATAGATCAGTGTGTGTGTGTGTATAGATCAGTGTGTGTGTGTGTATAGATCAGTGTGTGTGTGTGTATAGATCAGTGTGTGTGTGTGTGTATAGATCAGTGTGTGTGTGTGTGTATAGATCAGTGTGTGTGTGTGTGTATAGATCAGTGTGTGTGTGTGTATAGATCAGTGTGTGTGTGTGTATAGATCAGTGTGTGTGTGTGTATAGATCAGTGTGTGTGTGTGTATAGATCAGTGTGTGTGTGTGTATAGATCAGTGTGTGTGTGTGTATAGATCAGTGTGTGTGTGTGTATAGATCAGTGTGTGTGTGTGTATAGATCAGTGTGTGTGTGTGTATAGATCAGTGTGTGTGTGTGTATAGATCAGTGTGTGTGTGTATAGATCAGTGTGTGTGTGTGTATATAGATCAGTGTGTGTGTGTGTATAGATCAGTGTGTGTGTGTGTATAGATCAGTGTGTGTGTATAGATCAGTGTGTGTGTGTGTATAGATCAGTGTGTGTGTGTGTATAGATCAGTGTGTGTATAGATCAGTGTGTGTGTGTATATAGATCAGAGTGTGTGTGTGTGTATGTGTGTGTGTATATAGATCAGTGTGTGTGTGTGTGTGTATGTACAGATCAGTGTGTGTGTGTACAGATCAGTGTGTGTGTGTACAGATCAGTGTGCGTGTGTGTATAGATCAGTGTGTGTGTGTGTGTATAGATCAGTGTGTGTGTGTGTGTATAGATCAGTGTGTGTGTGTGTGTGTATAGATCAGTGTGTGTGTGTGTGTATAGATCAGTGTGTGTGTGTGTGTGTATAGATCAGTGTGTGTGTGTGTGTGTATAGATCAGTGTGTGTGTGTGTGTGTATAGATCAGTGTGTGTGTGTGTATAGATCAGTGTGTGTGTGTGTATAGATCAGTGTGTGTGTGTGTGTGTGTATAGATCAGTGTGTGTGTGTGTGTGTGTATAGATCAGTGTGTGTGTGTGTGTGTGTATAGATCAGTGTGTGTGTGTGTGTGTATAGATCAGTGTGTGTGTGTGTGTGTATAGATCAGTGTGTGTGTGTGTGTGTATAGATCAGTGTGTGTGTGTGTATATAGATCAGTGTGTGTGTGTGTATAGATCAGTGTGTGTGTGTGTATAGATCAGTGTGTGTGTGTGTGTGTATAGATCAGTGTGTGTGTGTGTATAGATCAGTGTGTGTGTGTGTGTGTATAGATCAGTGTGTGTGTGTGTGTGTATAGATCAGTGTGTGTGTGTGTATATAGATCAGTGTGTGTGTGTGTATAGATCAGTGTGTGTGTGTGTATAGATCAGTGTGTGTGTGTGTATAGATCAGTGTGTGTGTGTGTATAGATCAGTGTGTGTGTGTGTATAGATCAGTGTGTGTGTGTGTATAGATCAGTGTGTGTGTGTGTATAGATCAGTGTGTGTGTGTGTGTATAGATCAGTGTGTGTGTGTGTGTATAGATCAGTGTGTGTGTGTGTGTGTATAGATCAGTGTGTGTGTATAGATCAGTGTGTGTGTGTGTATAGATCAGTGTGTGTGTGTGTGTATAGATCAGTGTGTGTGTGTGTGTATAGATCAGTGTGTGTGTGTGTATAGATCAGTGTGTGTGTGTGTATAGATCAGTGTGTGTGTGTGTGTATAGATCAGTGTGTGTGTGTGTGTATAGATCAGTGTGTGTGTGTGTATAGATCAGTGTGTGTGTGTGTGTATAGATCAGTGTGTGTGTGTGTGTATAGATCAGTGTGTGTGTGTGTGTGTATAGATCAGTGTGTGTGTGTGTGTGTATAGATCAGTGTGTGTGTGTGTGTATAGATCAGTGTGTGTGTGTGTGTATAGATCAGTGTGTGTGTGTGTGTATAGATCAGTGTGTGTGTGTGTGTATATAGATCAGTGTGTGTGTGTGTGTATAGATCAGTGTGTGTGTGTGTGTATATAGATCAGTGTGTGTGTGTGTGTATATAGATCAGTGTGTGTGTGTATAGATCAGTGTGTGTGTGTGTGTGTGTATAGATCAGTGTGTGTGTGTGTGTGTGTATAGATCAGTGTGTGTGTGTGTGTGTATAGATCAGTGTGTGTGTGTGTGTATATAGATCAGTGTGTGTGTGTGTGTATAGATCAGTGTGTGTGTGTGTGTGTGTGTGTGTATAGATCAGTGTGTGTGTGTGTGTGTGTATAGATCAGTGTGTGTGTGTGTGTATAGATCAGTGTGTGTGTGTGTGTGTATAGATCAGTGTGTGTGTGTGTGTGTGTATATAGATCAGTGTGTGTGTGTGTATAGATCAGTGTGTGTGTGTGTGTGTATATAGATCAGTGTGTGTGTGTGTATAGATCAGTGTGTGTGTGTGTATATAGATCAGTGTGTGTGTGTGTGTATAGATCAGTGTGTGTGTGTGTGTGTATATAGATCAGTGTGTGTGTGTGTGTATAGATCAGTGTGTGTGTATATAGATCAGTGTGTGTGTGTGTGTATAGATCAGTGTGTGTGTGTGTATATAGATCAGTGTGTGTGTGTGTGTATAGATCAGTGTGTGTGTGTGTATAGATCAGTGTGTGTGTGTGTGTATATAGATCAGTGTGTGTGTGTGTGTATAGATCAGTGTGTGTGTGTGTGTATAGATCAGTGTGTGTGTGTGTGTATATAGATCAGTGTGTGTGTGTGTGTATAGATCAGTGTGTGTGTGTGTGTATAGATCAGTGTGTGTGTGTGTGTATAGATCAGTGTGTGTGTGTGTGTGTATATAGATCAGTGTGTGTGTGTGTGTATAGATCAGTGTGTGTGTGTGTGTATATAGATCAGTGTGTGTGTGTGTGTGTATATAGATCAGTGTGTGTGTGTGTGTGTGTATATAGATCAGTGTGTGTGTGTGTGTATAGATCAGTGTGTGTGTGTGTATAGATCAGTGTGTGTGTGTGTATAGATCAGTGTGTGTGTGTGTATAGATCAGTGTGTGTGTGTGTGTATAGATCAGTGTGTGTGTGTGTGTATAGATCAGTGTGTGTGTGTGTGTATAGATCAGTGTGTGTGTGTGTGTGTATAGATCAGTGTGTGTGTGTGTGTATAGATCAGTGTGTGTGTGTGTGTATAGATCAGTGTGTGTGTGTGTGTATATAGATCAGTGTGTGTGTGTGTGTATATAGATCAGTGTGTGTGTGTGTGTATATAGATCAGTGTGTGTGTGTGTGTATAGATCAGTGTGTGTGTGTGTGTATAGATCAGTGTGTGTGTGTGTATAGATCACTGTAGTATCTCTGACTGTTCCACACCTTAAAGTTAGGAGAGAAATATCTGTTGGCCTTGTCTTTATTGGCTTTGTCCAGGTCGTTCTTCGTCAGCACTAGAATCAAGTATTCTCTTTCTCCTTCTCGCTCCCTGTCTCTCTCTCTCTCCCCTCCGCTCATCCCTCGTTCCCGCTCGGAGGGAGAGCTCTGGCTCTGATTAGACGAGTGGCTGTCGCTGTCGTTCATGGCTGAGCCGTTCTCCACTCGCTCTCCGCTCTCATCCGGCCCGGGGATGAAGAACGTGTTTACCCAGAAGTGGAACATCTTGTCCTGTAGACACACACACACACACACACGCTTACTTTATAAACATGCCACATACACCTGATGCAGAGCGAATTCAGAGATCAAGAGGTCAAAGGTCAGTGACCTTCTTCATCATCTTGTTCTGCTTGTGAAAGAACTCGACTTTGATGTCTCCACACACAGGAAGTGGCTGAGGAAACTCGAAGTGAATGTGTTTGTCTTCTCGCCTCGTGTGAGTCGGGTTCGACGTGTGGATCTTCACCTTCAGCTGGTATACCACAAACTGAGGGTCTGAGAGAGAGAGGGGGGGGAGACAGAGAGAGAGCATTGCTTAAACATGATGTCACTTCCTTCCTGTATGTACAGTCAAACTAGAACGTCACCAGGGCAACCCCATCTGTCCATCAACCAAGTAGCTGAAGTTGACCACATGGTAAAGTATACTGCGCACATCCACCTGTGATTGGCTGAAGGCTGTTTCATGACATCACAAATTTTACTGCAGCGTTACTCAGCATAACAGGAAGTGCTGTGATTGGCTGAAGTAGGACTGGAGCATGCTGGGACTTACTGCAGGTACCGCTGCTGAACATGGGCAGTGTCTCGAACACCATCTTGTGGAAGAGCAGAGCCACGGGTTTGTAGTCCAGATGGTTCTTCAGCAGGAAGCTGTAATAGTGCACGTACCGCCGCTGACTCGGGATGGTCACACCCTGACACAAACACGACACAGCGGTCAGTATGCTGAGCGTCGGTGCTTTGACCTCCAGCACTTTGTTAGACCAATCAGTAAAAAATAAATAAATAAATAAATAAATAAATAAATAAATAAATAAGCGAAATACCTTCTTGTCCCTGGTCCTGACTTCTCCATAGAAATCCAGAGCTTCCTGCGCCTCCATGAATTTCCCACGATGCAACAGGTAGGCGCAGATCATCACCCCTGTGCGGCCTTTTCCTGCCTTGCAGTGGATGGCGGCAACGTGGTTTTCGTCCTCGGACAGCCACTGGTCCAAATCCTCACAGAATGGCTTGATGAGCTCCAGCTGAGGGGGGTTGTGGTCTTCAAATGGGTACTGAGCCACTGACCGGGACAAACAAACAAACACAAACAAAAACAAGGTCATGTGGGATTGAACTGTGGTCAGAAATCAAAGTCTCCAGTAAGAGTGACGGAAAATTGGTTTCACTTCGTTTACAAAAAAAGGGTTCTGGTTATAACGAGAGAACAACTGTGGGCCTAAACCGAAGCCCTGTGGGACACCATACTGCATCACACATCTAATCACATCTAAATCACATCCAATCCACATCTAATCACATCTAAATGAAGTCTAATCGCATCTAATCACTGCAGTAGTCTAATCTCACCGCTTTCAGATTTTATCACTGTCACTTAGCAGATATAAATTTTAAATATTTAAATTTCAATCTAGAAAATTTCACCGTCTGTGGATATCGGGATACAGTGATACCGTCGTGTCACCCTGACCACCAGAAAAAGCCGCTAAACTAAACCCCAAGTTTCTCCTGCCTGTGTTTATTATGGTTATTGATTATTTCCTGTTGTTTGTTTAGAGTCATAAGCGATGGAAAAAGAAATGGTTCAGAAGAATCTGAAGCGCAGCACGCAGTCGCCGTGACTTTTAGCAACTTCCTCTCTTCGTTTCCCCCCCAAAAAAATCCAAACTGAATGAAATGAAGTGCAGAAGCTTCAGGTTTCAGGATTCTGCTGCTAAATATTCAGAAATAAATAAGCTCCTTATTTTATTAAACGACACTTGATGAGACACCGGTTTGTTTTGGGGGTTTTTTAACGTTAGCGTAACGCACCCTCATCCACTTCCCCTCTCCGTTTCCTCTCACTTCTGATTCTGTAGCCATCAGATGCCCTCCCCCCACCCCCTCTCTCCTCTTTCGGTTTCGAGATGAACGATCCTGCGCTCGAGCTCATTCTGTTTCCAGTTTTAAAACGCGCCCTCATCCACTTCCCCTCCTTCACTTCCTCTACGCTTCAAACCGACTCATCAAACCTGAATCGAGTGAGATTTAGAAACGATACGATACGGACGGAAGCTCTGAAGCATCCAGCTGACGGACAATCCGGCTTTAACATCTTAAATCTATTAATAATAAATATAATAATAATTTTACAATAATAAAAATAAAAATACTGATAATAAATCTCTTAATAATAATAATAAAATTAAAGTGTAGAAAAGCCCAGGGTCAGTGAGGGCGTGGTTTTTCCTCGTACTCACCCTGACAGTTGAATTTGCCCGTATCATAGTGTCGTTCTGCACATCTGGAAATTTAAACAAAATTTTTTTTTAAATATTTAAACACGGTGGTATAAGTGTGTGTATATGTGTGTGTGTGTGTGTGTGTGTACAGATCTCTGAATACAGACAGGTGCATGCTCATGTGTACAAACGTATGCAGGTGTGAGAGTGTGCAGATGTGTATATGTACAGGTGTGTATAAGTACAGATGTGTGTGTGTATAGGTGTGAGTATGTACAGGTGTGTGTGTGTATAGGTGTGTATAAGTACAGGTGTGTGTGTGTGTGTGTATATATATATATAGATGTGCATATGCACAGGTGTGTGTGTAGATGTTCAGATGTGTGTATAGGTGTGTATATACAGTTGTGTGTGTAGGTGTGTATATATACACAGGTGTGTGCATGTGTGTGTGTGTATACAGGGGTTGGACAATGAAACTGAAACACTGGCCAATTTAGTGTTGGAGGTTTCATGGCTAAATTTGACCAGCCTGGTGGCCAATCTTCATTGATTGCACATTCCACCAGTAAGAGCAGAGTGTGAAGGTTTAATTAGCAGAGTAATAGCACAGTTTTGCTTAAAATATTGGAATGCACACAACATTATGGGAGACAAATTGTTGGTGCACGTCTCGCTGGCACATCTGTGACTAAGACAGCAAGTCTTTGTGATGTATCAAGAGCCACGGTATCCAGGGTAATGTCAGCATACCACCAAGAAGGACACACCACATCCAACAGGAGTAACTGTGGACGCAAGAGGAAGCTGTCTGAAAGGGATGTCCGGGTGCTAACCCGGATTGTATCCAAAAAACATAAAACCACAGCTGCCCAACTCACTGCAGAATTAAATGTGCACCTGAACTCTCCTGTTTCCACCAAAACTGTCCGTCGGGAGCTCCACAGGGTCAATGTACATGGCCGGGCTGCTATAGCCAAACCTTTGGTCACTCGTGCCAATGCCAAATGTCAATGTGAAACATGTATTGTTCTCTGATGAGTCCACCTTCACTGTCTTTCCCACATCCGGGAGAGTTACGGTGTGGAGAAGCCCCAAAGAAGCGTACCACCCAGACTGCTGCATGCACAGAGTGAAGCATGGGGGTGGATCAGTGATGGTTTGGGCTGCAATATCATGGCATTCCCTAGGTCCAATACTTGTGCTAGATGGGCGCGTCACTGCCAAGGACTACCGAACCATTCTGGAGGACCCTGTGCACCCAGTGGTTCAAACATTGTATCTTGAAGGCGGTGCCATGTATCAGGATGATAATGCACCAATACACACAGCAAGACTGGTGACAGAGTGGTTTGATGAACATGAAAGTGAAGTTGAACATCTCCCATGGCCTGCACAGTCACCAGATCTAAATATTATTGAGCCACTTTGGGGTGTTTTGGAGGAGCGAGTCAGGAAACGTTTTCCTCCACCAGTATCACATAGTGACCTGGCCACTATTCTGCAAGAAGAATGGCTCAAAATCCCTCTGGCCACTGTGCAGGACTTGTATCTGTCATTCCCAAGATGAACTGATGCTGTATTGGCCGCAAAAGGAGGCCCTACACCATACTAATGAATTATTGTGGTCTAAAAC